>NW_027397081.1:24416155-24442299 GCF_003265705.2 Callorhinus ursinus | reverse complement strand
TTAATCTCAGGAAACAAACTGAGGGTTGCTGGAGTGGTGGGGGGTGGGAGGGATGGGGTGGCTGGGGGATAGACATTGGGGAGCTTATGTGCTATGGTGAGTGCTGTGAATTGTGCAAGACTGTTGAATCACAGACCTGTACTTCTGAAACAAATAATGCAATATATGTTAAGAAAAAAAAAAGAAGACGACAGCAGGAGGGGAAGAATGAAGGGGAGTAAGTCGGAGGGGGAGACGAACCATGAGAGTTGATGGACTCTGAAAAACAAACTGAGGGTTCTAGAGGGGAGGGGGTGGGGGTATGGGTTAGCCTGGTGATGGGTATTAAAGAGGGCACATTGTGCGTGGAGCACTGGGTGTTATGCCCAAACAATGACTCATGGAACACTACATCAAAAACAAATGATGTAATGTATGATGATTAACATAACAATAAAAATAGAAAAAAAGCATCTGCCTTGGGCTCAGGTCATGATCTCAGAGGCCTGGGTTCAAGTCCCGGGGTCAGGCTCCCTGCTCAGTGGAGAACCAGCTTCTCCGTCTCCCTCTGCTGCTCCTCTTGCTTGGGCTCTGTCTCTCTCTAATAAATAAATAAAGTCTAAAATGTGCTAGTATATTGCTCCACAGTCTCTCTCCAGTGTTCGAGGAGGTTCACTGATGAATGTTTTGGCATAGCCCTGACCCTGCTGGACATGAGATGTTCCTGTCAATTCCTTACAGGCATCGTGGTTTGCTCCTAGGTCTCCCTCCAGGTCTGGAGTCGTGGATGGCGAGTGTTTGTTGAAATGGAAGTTTCTCTAAAAGTTTCAAGAGGCAGCTTTGCATAATGGTGAGAGCAGGGGTTCTGGAGCCAGAGGGCCTTGGGTCCAGAGCCTCTTTTTTTTTTTTAATTTTTAAAAAGATTTTTATTTATTTATTTTGAGAGAGAGAGAGAATGAGAGGCAGAGAGCACGAGAGGGAAGAGGGTCAGAGGGAGAAGCAGACTCCCTGTTGAGCAGGGAGCCCGATGTGGGACTCGATCCTGGGACTCCAGGGTCATGACCTGAGCCGAAGGCAGTTGCTTAACCAACTGAGCCACTCAGGCGCCCCTCCAGAGCCTCTTTGTGACACGAAGTTCCTGGGTATTCTTGGACAGGAACTCCATTTCTTTGTGTGTCAGTTCTTTTGACTGGAAAATACTAGCACATACCTCAGAGCATTCTGGTGAAAACGAAATGAGTTAATACGTTCAAAGTATGCAGATCAGCAGGAGCTGGATAAACATTTGCTGTTATTATTAAGGAGGGCTAATATGTGATTCAAATCAATGCACATTAATTGAAAATGTGTCCTGTACCAGGGGTACAGAGGGCCCATGCGGGCCTGACATGTGCCAGCCCTTCTGCTTAGCTGTGGATATCAGAGCACACAGGACCTAGGCTCTGCCTTATTTGGGTTTATAGAGTAAGGGATTCAGATAAGTCATCAGGCGATTACAGAACAGATTATTTTATAACACGGTCCTGGAAACCAGGCGCATGCAGGAGGGATCCCTTCCCTGGTCTTGGGCAGTCAGAAATTATTTCCCAAAAAAGTGGAGTCGAAACTGATAGAAATTCTTTATGCTTATAAAAGGAAGCGAGGAATGGAGGTCCACTGAGGTTATAATGGCATTAGATTTTGTTTGCTTGAAATGCTAGGTATTTAAGGAAAAGCAATTGTGGGTTTGGGGGTCAGCACTCCTGACTGGTGGCAACAGCCCACAGCCTTGGGGTCCCTGTTCGTGGTCTGCTAAGCTCTGTGTTTTCAGGATCCTTTGGTGTCCTGTTTGTCTTAGCTTGTGTCCAAACAAGCACCATAACTGGGTTTACAGAGTGTTGATTTATCTTTTGAAACATTTCTTCCTCTTCTAGATACTTCTTCACAAGTTTCCTGTTTCCATCAGAACCAACACATCCTGTAGAGACTTCCGGCTCATGGATACAGTGTGTGCAACAGGAGAGTCAAATCGCACTGAATGCTTCCCAAAGGAGTTCTTTTTTCCCTTCTTGCTGGCTTCCTTCTTTTCTCTTATCTCTGGCCATTCCCCACTTGCCCCAAATCCTCAGACTTCCTCTGTAAATTCCAAATGATGATTTCAGAGACCGTGAGCTCCAGAGCCTGCGTTTGGCCAGGACCCTCATGGGCCTCCTTCGGCTCTGGGTAAAGCAGTTATGTTGGCCCAGTCATACAGGCAGTATAAAATCTGTAGGTAATTAAAGAGCTCCCAACTCTCCCTCCTGCCCTACAAATACATCCCCCCTGGGAGAGGGATCAGCATTTCATAACCCTCACTCACTGAGGTCAGGGCAATAAAGGCTGCTGGAATTCCAAATGTTAAATGAGAGGAGGTAAATATTACTCATTGATACCACAGTATGCATTAGCTTCTTTGCTCCCCCTGCTCCCCCCAAGGGTCCTACAGGCATGAGGCCCCCAAATAAGTGACTTTTAGGAACCAAGCAACCTGGAGAATGGGGGATATTACCTGAAGGACACAGGTATATGCCACAGTAGAGAGTCTCTGTTGACATGGGCTTTAAGCATCTGAAAATGGAGTCAGCCCAGTTCCCTCTCTTCCTCCCTCCCTCCCTTCCTTCCCTCCTTCCCTTCTTTTCTTCCTTCCTCCTTCCTCCCTCCCCCCTTTCTTTCTTCCTCCTTCTGCTGATCACCTGTCATTCCAGCTTGTGGCTATGTGAAAATAGCCATCCAACAGAGTGAAGATATGACAAATAAGAAACACATAGTCATCATGATCATTAAAATCCAAATCCAATAACTCAGGTTTTATTTTTTCTTGGATTTTGCTGTTTGGCTTTGACAACAGAAGGAAATGTAATTTGCCAGAGCCTCCTTTCTCAGTGACAGCCTGTACCATTCTTAGCCTCCCTGGGATCCATCCTTTTGTAGGAGAGCAATGAAAAGGAAGCTGAAGGTTCTGCCAGGGGCCAGAGCTGCAGAGGGCACAGAGATTCATCTGCAGGGTCCGTCCTTACCTGTTCCATTTTCCTTAAGACACCATAGATTTTTTTTTTTTTTATGAGAGAACCAGGAGGGTCTTCCGTGGGCTCACTTGAAGCGTGTGGAAATATGGCCCAAGCCTGTCATTCTCCAGAGTTTGCCAGTAGAGTTTGCCTGCTTCCCGTGGGCCCTCAAGCTGGAGGTAACGGGAAAATAATCCAGCGGGAAAGGGAGGGGAAGAAGCACACGTATTTCTGGTCGGCGGCTCCTGTTACTCTTGGCACCTCAAGAGTGAGATTCCCAAGCTGCCTGTGGCCGGCTCCCATGTGCAGGAAGGCCAAGGGGACACTCAGTAGCTCTCTCAGGTTCTTCGGTCGTTCCTGCTACGATTTGTTATTTATTTACTTTTACATTTCAGTGGCTTCTAATTCGTGGAAACAGGTGGGGAGAAAGGGAAAGGAAGGGGCAGCAGCTTAGGTGGGGCTTCGCGGTCTGTCGGAATGACAGCTTTCTCACGTGCTTGGGGGGGCGGGCTTGCACGGTGCAGGCAGGGCGTGTGGCCACCAGGGGGCGGGCTCTCGGAGCCACTGGCCAGGAGCTGCTTCCCATGGTGGGAGTCCTGCACAGGACGGCTCCTGGGCGGCCCCGGGCGGGACTCGGCAAACTGAAAACTTCCAGAAACGAAGGACCCTGGATGGGATTAGAACCCCTGGCTCATGAGAAGTGTTTAGTAATTGCTTGTTGGTGGTGTTGGGAGTAGATCCCGGAGCCCAGGTTGATGGTGGTTCAGGCTCTCACATCTCCCATCATTTATAGACAGCAAAAACAACGTGAATGTACTGGATTCCTAAATCATCTCCTGGCAAAAGCAGGACATGTTTGTACCATGCTGATTTTGTTTACTTATTTATTTTTTAAGAGTTTGTGCAGGTTTTTTTTTTTTTTTTTTTGCCTGTTTCTAGAATACTGCCCGTGTTAGTCTGCAAGTTCAAGTTCAAGACTGGGCAGTGAGTTTGTTTCATTCATTTTGCAGCCTGGAGCTCAGCCGAGCTGAGGACAGTCATTTTTGCAGGGTAATGGGCAGCTCTGACCTGAACTTGCACATCACCCAGAGCGAGTATTCCTTGTGCTTTATGCCCTGGGCACCTGGCTTGCCTAGCCCCTGCCCTGGTCCCTCAGCCTGACTCCCAACAAGGAGACAGCTCATCAGGAGCAGATTCTAGGAGATAGGGCGGGCGCGGAATGGGAGGATGTTCCTGAGTGACTGAACGACCCTCTTGCTTCCCCGAGGCCAGGTTTAGTTCTGTCTCAGATCTGAGGTGAGTTTTGGCTCCAAACACATTTGGACCAAAGCTCAGGTATTTGAGATCGGCTACATCCAGCCATGCTGCTTATCCCTGTGGCACTGGGCCATCGCAAGGGCACCCCTTCCTGCCCCTCTACCCACTGCCCATTTTCTCTCTCTCGTCCCATCAAGTCCCGGCTCCCCCATGTCCCCCACCTCCACCCCCAGTGGAGCCACAGGAGTCCTCCGTATGACTTTTCATGATCCTCTGCCATTTTTTAACTACATTTTGTTTTTAAGTGTAATTTTACAACTAAACTTCACAGTCTCCTAACTCAGCTAGAGCTCGGAGCTTCCCATCAGCTCTTTTACCTGCTTTTAATCACCCCCTTCTTCCATGACCCCCTTGGGGTTCAAACCTCAAATCTTCTCCCCCCCCCCCCACCTCAAGCTTCCTTTAAATATTTCACTTCCCGGTCTTTGCAGTGGCTCTTACTCCAATTTCATAGAAACCAAAGGGGGTGGGGGTCACGATCAGGAATCACCATTCCCATGTGTCTACCAGCTACTTCTGTGCTTCTCTCTACCTTTCCACACCTGTACGGCTGATCCAAGAGCCCCAAAGGGGAAATTATTTTACAGCTGTGAACTGAGGTTCAGCAAGGTCATCAATTAGGGAATGGTGAAACCGGAATTCAGATTTAGGTTTTATTTGTTCTAATATCTATGCTTTTCCCACAACTCGATGCTAGTGGGCAGGGGCTGACAGCAGGTACCTGAGATAGCTCTCTGGATGTCATCTAGGAAGGCAGGCTTTGGGGGGGGGGGGGGGGGTGGTGGTTGTGAGGGCAGCAGACGTTAGAGGCAAGGAGACTAGATGGATACAGGGGTTTTCTGGTTGTTGTAACTCCTGCTCATCCCCGTCTTCAGCCCTCACTCCCCACTGGCCTCAGTAACACGCACAGACACTCACCGACACAGACCCACACGTGTCATAGGCACTAGTTATCTCACGTGCTCAGCAGACCACACCGTAGGCACCCCAAAATTCTTTGCTGTGCGAACGGAAGACAAGGGGGGGAAGAGGACGATGCCAACAGTATTTTGTGGGTTTGCAAATGGGGAGAAAGTGCCCACCTGGCTGTCATCCCTTTGGCTGGGAAGGAGACTGTTTCTTGAGGCACCGTCTCGGGGACTCCTGGGGCTGGGGACTGGGCAACGAGAAGTGTGCCTTGGAGAGGCAGCGACCTATGCACGCGCTGCAGGTCGGCCAGGCCGGGAGCACAACCCGGCTCTGCTAGCGCCCAGCCCTAATGTGGAGTTTTCCAGATAACGGGGTCCACCTCACGGGATTGCTGGAGACGGTAGGGTGGGGGCGCCCGAAGCGCTCAGACGGCTGTTGCTGCTGTATTTTGGGTGATGACAGTGATGATGGGGATGGAGGTGATGAAGAAGATGTAATTCTGCTATCAACTCAGTGCATTCGGTAAACAATGATTAAGCACCTAATGCATGCCCGGAAGTGTGCCAGGCAGGGGCAGCATAGGACAAACAAAGGAGGCCCCTGCCCTTGAGAGGTAGGAGCCTGGACTTCTTTATACCTGGGGGGGTCACCGTGAAGCCCCCAGGCTCTGTGGCTTTAGTCAGATGGCCCTTCTTCACAAGGGGACGCCCCTGGCCTTGCAAGGGGCTTTGAGGAGAGACCCCTGCAGGATCTTGGGGAGCCCCATTTCCTGCTTTTTTCCAGAAAGAGGACTGTCAGCAGCTTTTGAGTCTGTCTGCCCCGGGCAGCCAGGGTTATGAGAAAGCCACGGGGTGGGGCCCCGGGGAAGGCTCACGTTACCCGACTTGGAGCCCCTGCTTGGTAACAGGAGCTTGGGAGGCCATCGCTTTCCGCTGCCGACCTCGTGGAGAGGGTAGATGCTTGAGGGGCTTTCAGGCAAAGCCCCAGGCTTTGGAATATTCCCTGGGCTTGGGATCAGTTCAGCAGCTCCAGGGGCTTTAGGACAACGGTGCCACTTTCTGGATCAACAGAGCAATCCCTCCATTTGCTCCTTGCTGCCAAACGGACTTTTCACATCCTCTCTGTACCCAGGACCCGCGGACGGCAGGAGGTGGGGTCCAGAACCCAGGGCGGCCCCAGATGTCTGTCCGGGAGAGCCACCTAGGGCCAGGCTCTGCCTGAGCAGGAATTCAGGCTTCTGATTTCTGGTCACTTATTCTATTTGGGCCTTGTCGGGAGCATTGTTTTTATGGGCATTTAAAAAAAAAATTGCAGAGATGCTAAAGGTCTGGGCCATTTGGGACATGAGTCATTACTGACCTCTTCCATCACGAGGGTCACCCAGTGACTAGGGTGATGTGATATATCTTTCTTAAAAAACTCATGCACTCTAAAGGTAAATTTAGTAATGCCTTTCTTTCTTATATTTGTTTTTTCATCTCTTTACCCCTGCTTTACTCTAAGTTAGATTTTTGTTGCCTCAGAAGTCCCATGGAGGGATAGAGACTTTTTGTTGTCGTGATTATGTGCTTTAAATTAGGAATTGGTATGGGCCTCCATAGCCAGCTCCTCTGGTCATAAATACATCACACTGTCCTCAGGAAAGAGGTGATAAATGACGTTTAGGCAGAAAAACGGAGGCTAAGTAAGGGAAGATGTCTCTGGCTCTTTGGGAGACTACTGTCCTGTCACGTTGTCCCTGTGTCATTCCAAACCCAGGCCAGGTGTGCATCCTGGAGGACTCCCAGGTTTCCTTTCTAAATCTTGAGCATTCACTAAAATCCTACAAGGCCACACATTGCTTACAGGACAAACCGCAAACCCTCTGTGGGGCCCACAGGACCCTTCCACATCCCCTCATCCTGGTTTTCCAGCCTTGGCTTTTTCCCATTCTCGGCTTCCCACTGCAAGCCCCAGCCCCGGAAAAAACCCCGGGGTCCCACAGTGCCAGGCCTTCCTCCACCAGGCCTCTGAGAAGGTTCTTTGTGTTCTTCCAAAAGGATCATCACTGCCCTTGCTACTCCCTCCGTTAAAGACCCTCCACCCACATTATTGACACACGTGCCCGCCCTCTCCTGCGGTGGGCTCCGAGCGTTTAGTGGAAAGGGACAGCAATGTGTCCTCCTTTGCGCCCCCCCCCCAGCTGTCACGGGAGCTGGGAAGAGTTGGCTGGATGACATGGGGGCCCAGGGTGTGCACAGCGAGGGGCAGCGGGGTGCTCTGGCTCGTGGGGCGGCCCAGACCCCAGGCAGGTTTGGGCATCTCCTGTTTCCCCACATCTCCTGTGAGGTCTCCGTGGTTGGTCGCCTTGCACCAGCAGCATTTGAGCAGAAGGGGTCTCTCTAGCCGCAGAGCACAGGTTCCCAATGCTGCAGTCAAGGGAAGCTGCTGAGAGGGCCATCTTCTAGTAAGGGACAAAAGCCAGACTTCCTTGAAAATCTGGCTCATGCTTGTTGGTTGCTATATAGGGAGGAACCTCAACCTCCCTCTCCCTTCTCCAAAGATATGCCCCTATATTTGGCCTCCCTCTGGAAGGCATGTTTCAAGACAGCTTCTCTCTTCTCGCCTTGTACCCCTAGAGTCACCTGTCCTTTTTTTAGAAATGCAGACAGGGAGTTTCTTTGTATAATAACATTGTGTGTGTGTGTGTGTGTGTGTGTGTGTGTGTGTGTGTGTAACCGATATAATTGGGAAGTCCTCCCTGAACTGAATTTTTCTGTTGTCACAAGTTAATAACAATAAGAAGGCCAAGAATTTAAAGTAAGAGTTAACCGTATTATTTGATGTGTACATCAAATTTTCTGATGTGGTATGCCTATTGCCCCAATACTTACTTACTGGTTTCTTTGCCTATTAATGTGACAACTCATTTTCCTATTTTCCCACCATGAGATATCACCTCACGTCTGTCCATCTGGCTGTTATGAGCAAAGAAAGGCAGCAAGCAATGGCGAGGATGTGGAGAAATTGGAACCTTTGCACATTGTTAGTGGAAATGCAAAATGGCACAGCTGTGGAAGACAGCATGGAGGTACCTCAAAAAATAAAAAACAGAGCTACCCTCTGAGCCAGCAATCCCACTTCTGGGCCTTTATCCAAAAGAATTGATGCCAGGATCTTAAAGAGATATCTGCACTCCCATGTTCACAGCGGCACTGGTCACAGTAGCCAAGATCCGGAAACAACCTGAATGTCCATTGACAGATGAGTGGGCAAAAACAGGTGGCACACACACACACACACACACACACACACACACACACACACACTGGAATATTACTCAGCCTCCAAAAAGTAGGAAATTCTTCCGTACGTGACAATGTGGATGAACCTGGAGGATGTTACGCTGAGCGAAAAAAGCAGTCACCCAAGATCTAATTGAGTTTTAAAATGCAACAAGCATCCTCTTAGTGGTCTCTTTTAACCGATTCCCTGCATGTATGATCATTTTTACTGCGAGGTGCTAAATCATTTTGGATTCTCTCCCACCTAACAGTGGGAAGTAGAGCTCAGCCCAACTAATTAGAGACCCCACTGTATCCTACATGCATTCTTCCTTCTTACGCTATTTCTAATCGAGTGAGGTAGAGATTAGACGCGCTGTGTCACTGGATGGACAAGTGAGCCCAAAGGGTGGGTCAGAACACTAGAAAGCCTTCGGAACACCTCTTTGCTTCCAAGCCTGTTTGCTGATCACATTGTCGACTCACCCAGCCTTTCTGTTAAGAGGGCTCCAGAACGTTCCCTCAGCAAGGGCAGCACTGAGGGGGAGCCCAAAGGTCTTGGCTCTCATGCCTCCAGTCCTTAATACTCTTTGTCTCTCTCAGTGGTTCACAGAAATGACTTCACTGTCTTTGAACCAGAATGGTGTTCAGTGATGCCACCGGTGTTCTTAAGGATCACTAACCACTTCTATTCATGGATGAGGAAATGTCCTGAGGGGCGAAGTGAGTGATTTATCTGGTAGATTCTCTGAGACTCAGGTTAGCATTTGAATATCTAAATAGTACCTGGAGGACGTTTCCACAGACCTATTCTCCATATGGGAAAACTGAGGCACAGGGAAGTCACAGTGTTTTGCCTCCGGTCATGCATATGGAAGTGGCTCCAAGAAGAAGAACCTGATTATAGCTACTATTTCTTGAGCGTTTATGTTGTGCCAGCCTCAGAGTTCAACAGCGGCCATTTTCTTCTCAGTCCTCTGGGGGCCCAGCTGGGGAGGCATGGGAGGCTGTGCGATGTGTGATGAGTCCAGGCTCCCTGTTCCACCAAGAGGCTGCAAACCTGGTTCTGCCAAGTACCAAGGGTGAAAGTTTGTAACTCACTCTGGGCCTCAGTTTCCTCCTTTGTATAACACGGATAACAGCATGTAAGCCGTAGGGTTTCTGTGAGCACCCTCGGAGCCTGCCACTCTGTAAGCAACTAAAAAAACATTGCTTTGCATTCCATATTATACAGAAAGGGAAACTGAGTCGGGGGGATCCAATAACTCATCTTACATGGAATTCAGTCCGAGGACTGTTTTCGCCAAAGCCCAATCTCTTTTCATCTAGGTGGGCATGTACGTAAACAGTTGCATCTACTTGGTTTTGTTGACTCTGCCTTTGGGCCTACCTAGATACTGACTTCTCTGGGTGGATGGGACAGGGCTCCCGGTTCCTCACCTCCTCCTCTCTCACTGCACCCCTCCCCGTTGGCCTTCAGGGGGCGCCATTGAGCTGTATTCACCAAGTTCCAGGCAGATGGAACCTCAGCGCAATTTGAAATTACATACCACGGAAAGAAAAGAAAACCTCAAAAGCTGAAATCCAAACTGCTAAGACTTTTGTCTTTATGAAGAAACAGCTCTTAAAAAACAAAATTGCTCCCCTACAGGAATGAGAGGACTTTTCAGAAGTCAAGTTTATTGCGATGTGTGTTGTTTCTTTTTTTTGCCCCGTATACTTTAAACAGAAAACTATAAAGCTACCTTAAAACACACACACACACATACACACATGGGCATATACACACACACACATTCACACAACTCAAGATAGTATCAATGTCAGACTCCGTGGCCTTAACCTTGTTAGGAAAGGTGTTTTATAGCCCAATGGCCCATCGACAGAATAAAACAAATGTTTGCCTCTGGTTAATGCTAATGGGAAGCTAACACGTCAGAGAGAATGGATGCCCTGGAAAATTATTGGGACCAATGTTCCCTTTGCTTATTTGCCACATCTGAGGTTCCAAACTGGGTGGCTTCCCTGAAAGCTCTCAACAGGAGAGACCCAGTGCCCGACGTGTGGAATGCGGCCGTTCCCACCCGGGGCCTTGCCACGTCCACTTCCCTCCTCCCTGGCCTGACCCCGTGGCCCGCCTCTGTGGTCAGCCTCCCTGTGCTCACGCTCTGGGCTCCTGGAGAATTGTCCAAGTCCCTGTGACTGCTCTTCTATCCCAGAAACGGTGTGCCCTGGGGCGGTGGCTCTTTGTGGCAGGCATCAGCCAAATGTGGAAGAGAGCTACTTTGCTCAGAGAAAACATGGCCAGTCTGGAGGTCACTAGGCAAAACCATCTCTAAATGGAACATCCTCAAGGGTATCAGCCCATTTCGTTACCCACAATCGCTTGTGAGGGTCGGTGTTTTACAGGGTCCAGAGGGGGACAGTGGCTGAAATGTCCCCTGGCTACTAGCGGGGCTTTGAGGAGGTTCCAGGTCTTTTGAAATAAGTCCAGGGGTCTTTCAACAACCAGATCCTCAGCTCTTGCTGAGCAGCACCGGGCTGAAGATCAAACCCACTCAGCTTCGTTGGCCGTCTCCCCACCCTGTCTGCAGGACTTCCCAGGGGAGGGTGATAAGATCACCTTTTGCTCTGTCTCACCACCCTCCTTCCCCACTCTCTAAAGGTCATCTTTATCCAAAAGGTCTTCACTTCCGGCCTGACAATCAGGGCCAATCTGGTGGCATAGGAGGTATACTGGGAAAGCCTCGCCAGACACCCCCACCCCCACCCCCGGCCTCCCCCTATTCTGGTCTTGGCCTTCCTGGCTCTACGTCCACCATCCTCTCCTACAGCTCTGGTCCAGAGAATTCTCCTGCTGTGGAAAATGCAAACACCTCCGTAAGGGATGGCTAATTTAGTCTCGAATGTCTGTGATCTAGTTGACAGCTCCTTTTTTTGGGCTGAAAAAAAAACTAAGAGTGGGAGCAGAAGCAGGAGGGTCAGCAAAAATAAAAGAAGGGATGAGGTGCTGCCTTGTAGGGTCCCCCCGCCCCCTGGTCCCGCGTGGAGGGTTCTGACACTGCCCTTGACAAAATGAAGCGTGTTCAGATACAGGGTGTTGCTGCTTGTTTCAAAACATGGGTCCCACCCTCCACACCTACCCAAGAAAGCAGATCTCCACAGAATAAGGTGGAGCCCTGAAATGAGAATGAATTATCCACCTTCCGCACACTCTGATGGCATCTGCGCTGGAACATTCGGGCCATTTCGACCACATAGTGTGGCTGATCCCTGCCGCACCTCAGGGTGATGCTGACAGGATCAGCCTTGACTCCAGAAAACACCTAGGCCTGTTCTCAGAAGAAAAAATGGGGTTTCCTTAAAAAGAACTTGAAAGGGGAAAAAAAATCTCAGCCTTTAATTTATTAAAAAAAAAAGCAAGCGGAGTCCATCTACTTTTTTGAAATAAACCAAGATACAGTTAATAGTTTACAGACGTTGGCTGGGGTTTTTCCTCTTTCATGTGTTTACGAAACGTTTTCCGCTCTTCACCTTTAAGAGCTTTCACACCTCCCTCTGAATTTGTCATTACTTTGAATGCCGAGCTGAAGGATCTCTCATCAAATGCAATCCCTAGGACTTGCCTCCTGGAGGATCCGCGGGCAGCAAATACCACTCCATGGGCAACACCACTTCGAAAAGTGCACCCCTCTGCGGGCCACGGAGGTGTGGCCATGCGTGAGGCAGCTGAGCAATGTCCAGGGTCACTGGGCAACCCCAAACACACATAGCCTGGCTAGAAGTGGCCTGGTGTATTTTTTCCCCAGGCAGGAGGCAGCTGGATTCTAACTTACTACAAACAGGTCGCTTTCAGTGACTTGAAGCCCAGATGAGGCATTACAATGTCAAGCACACTCGTTCCTCATCACTGTCCCTATTTCTTCCCTGAGTGTTCAGCCAGGGTGGTCCTGATAAGAGCTCTGTTGCCAACAGAGAGCTCTCTACTTACAGCCTGCATGTGGTGGTGGCTCCTGGGCTCCCTGGGGGGTGCAGGAGGAAGTGAGTAGGTTCCAGAATGTTCTGGGGCAGCCTCCCCTTCATTCTTCTCTCTCTTTCCCCCACCTTTCCTTTTCACTGTTCCCTTATGGGTAGACTTCCCTGTTAATCTCCTTCCCCCGGAGGTGATAAAGCCCCCCACCCCCACTCCTCATAGCATTTTCCATCAGGATGAAGGAGGACAGGCAGACTCCTTCTGGTGGCCATTCTCTGCAGGACACTAGCAAAGGCTGTTACTCAAATAGCAAGACGAGTGGAAATTTCTTTTGATTTCTGGGATGGGCCCAGTGCTGAGCAGGCTGGCCTTGAAGACGTGGCCAGGTTCACAGCCTCCACTGGGTCCCAGGGCATCTCCCGATCCCAGAGGGTCTCCCTGTGGCTCACCAGCAGCACCACCAGCACCAGTTGGGCTGGGGAGGTGGACTGCAGAGGAGGGTGCGAAGGGGGGCTGGCAAACCCGGGTGCCTTGTTCCTGGCTTTTTTCTGTGGCATCTGCTGGAGTACAGCCTTGGCAACCAACACTGCCCGCCTGACAACAATTCATGGCATCTAATTGCTCTTTCCTTTTCATTTTATTTAGTAACTGGGTTCAGCCCAGGAAACTCTGGCTTCCAATCCTTGAGTGTTTTGACTCAGGGACCGTAAACTGTCTGATTTCTTGGACAAACACAATCTTGAGGAATTTTTCTCTTTATACAATGGCAAGGATCTGTGAATGTCAGCCTTCTCCACTCAGGCCTTGGCAGGTTTTTTTTTCCCTTTCCTACAGACGTCAATCTCCTTAAAATAAATATTCCCTTTGGTTTTGGGGGCCCTTTCCTTTGGATTACTCACCTTTATCTCTGGGATTACAAAGCAGCTGGGAAGCAGAGATAGGGTTCACAGTGACTTTCACACAGAGCAGGAGAAACAGAGCACGCTGTGCGATCCAACTCATATTTTAGATTTTAACAACTCTGGAATTCACCTTTGGCTTTGGAGATTCTACTCCTTTGCCCTGGGGGGGGCCATCTACCTGTATGTTTTCCTACGTGGGGTGGCTACTCACCGTCTCCCTGGCCCAGCTTCCCCTCACCTGTGACACCCTCCCTCCCCGCCAACACACACACAACCGCCTGAGTCATCTTTCTGAGGCAAATCTGGTCACGTCTCCCCCTCCTCCCAACAGACACCCCGGAGGACTCCGATGAAGTCCCACTACTCAGTCAGGCAAACTGAGTCCTTCACTGTCTGGCCTTGCCTGCCTCTTTGGTCTCATTTCTCGTTACTTCCCCTGTGTACTCCATGGTGCAGGCCACCAGGAGGGGAGACCTTTCGCCTTGGTTCTTTGGCATGTGTGATCCCTTCTGCCTGCAATGCATTTCTGCTCCTTGTTGGAGTCTTTCTTGTCCATTCTGACTGTGTGAGGCCATCCTATACAAAGAGAATCTCCCCCTCGCTCGCCCGGCCACCTTCCACCATCCAAAGAGCTGCGAACTTCCGATCCCCGTCATTATTCCTTCCGCTCAAATACACTGCTAACCACTCTTAAGTCTTCTTCTCCTTCTCCCTTGTCTTCTCTCCCTCTTCATCTCTTTCTCCTCTTTTTAAAGAGTGGATAATATCTTTGAAATCTCTGCTGGGCCTTGTGTGGTACCTGGCGTTCTACCAAAACCAAAAGGTTCGCATGCTAATTTTGGTCTTACCAAATATCTGCGATGCCTGGACGCCGGCCGGGCACATTATGTCGGCTCCCTCACTTAAATAGCACACCACCCTGTGAGGTACATGTGATTTTCTCATTTTCACGTCATGCAGGCCGAGGCTCAGTGAGTTCAAATTGCTTTTGGGGGGGGGCGCCTGGGGGGCTCAGTCTGCTAAGAGTCTGCCTTCTGCTCAGGTCATGATCCCAGGGTCCTGGGATCGAGCCCTGCATCGGGCTCCCTGCTCGGTGGGGAGGCTTCTTTTCCCTCTCCCTCTGCCCTCCCACTGCTTGTGTGCTCTCTCTCTCTCTGTCAAGTAAATAAATAAAAAATCTTTTAAAAAAATTGCTTTTGCAAGGTCACACTGCTGGCAAAATGGTATGCTTCATGTTCAGGCCTCTCTGACCCCAAAGCCTGGGCTCTTTTGTACTGCCCCTTAGCACCTGCGCGGGTCCTTGGTGCGTGCATGCAGGGCCCAAGGACCGGGACCCTGAGTTTGGTTCTCCCCGATGCTCCCTGTGAGCTCCTGACTTTTCTGCACCTCCCTCATCTGTGAGTGAGGTGAAAATGGAAGTGCTAACTGCCATCCTCAGGGTGTTTGCTAAGCACAGCAGGTTGTGGTAAATCATCTGCAATGAGCACGCATTCCCCCCAAAAAAGTAAGGTAAGGAGGACTCTTACACCCTTCCCCGCTCTGATTTCCTTCCTACTCCATCCTGAATTTACTGTGGTTTCCTGGCCAAAGAAACTCGTCCCTGGGGAAAGTCAGCTGCCATGGTTCTGGGGTGCTAGGTAATACCGGGGGATTTTGTGTCTTTCAACTGGGGTCAGGCAGAGGTGGGTCTGGTCGATTTGGGTATAGAAATGCCTGGAGACCCGGAGTAACCAGGTCCCGCTGAGTGTAGGGTGGAAAATTATGTAAACAGAGCATTGGAGGAAAAGGGAAGCCTGCAGGGGAGCGGAGCAAGGAGAGACCCAGGCGGAGGGGTGCTGAGCGAGTCCCCGAGGTGGAGGGTCCAATGATGTGTGCATTCTGGGGGCTGCTCGGCAGAGCCTCTTGTGGGGCCTCCCACCCTCTTGTCTTCCCTTCTTTGTTCCAGAGATAGAATCCACTAGAACTGGTCAGCGTAGGTTTATGAGAGCACCTCCTCCTCCCAAGGCACTAAAGAAGTGCAGAATTGTTAGACACGGACCATGTCCTTGAGAAGCGTAGCCTGAGAAAGGGTAAATAAGAGGTTCCTTCGAGTGCTCGCTAATTTAAACAGTACTTATCAGATGCTTTACTATGTTGCGAGGGCGAGACGGCGGAAGACCCGGGGACGAACAACGTGTCAGGTGGGGATCATCGCTGTTATTCAGAGCAAGAGCTCAAGGTGGAGGGGAGTAGGGTGAAGCCCCTGCGCTGCCTTCTGCAGAGCGGTCCGGGAAGGTCTCAGTGAGTAGGGCACAGGCTTGACCCGAAGCCAGATGCGGCCCCGCGCCCCACCCCCCGCCCCATCAAGTGCTGTCCATGGTCATGGTGACTCCGCTCCCTTGCTGAGAGAAGTCGCGCGGTCTCACAGCTCGATTCGACGTCTGGACACATTCGGATCAGCAACTGGAAACCGAGTCTTGCCCAGAAAATCCCGAGTGGGCTGCTGTCCTACTGACCGGCCACTGCACTTCGGTTCCACGCACCTGCTCGGCAGCCCCTGCCTGGCGAGTAAACAAGGGACACACAGCAAGAAAGCCAGCCACCAGCAGCAGAAGTTGGCACTTGTCTCTGGCTCTCTTGTCACTCTCGGTCCTGCTTTCTTTGTTTGGTGCCGAGAGAAGGCAGCCGAAGCCGGACGGCCTGTGAGCTCACTGAGTGCCTGCGCCCACCCGGGTCAGGCCCCCAGAGCCCAGCCCTCAAGCTGGCACCTTTCTTCCCCTCTCCTCAGAACAGAGCCTGCCTGGTTTTAAAACCTTCTGGCCCAGGGAGTAATTTCATCTTGCCATATCTGCCCCAGTAAAGCTGAAGTCAGGAGAGGTGTGTTTTGTCAAAGGCGCCCGGTGCCCAGAACATGTCTCTGAGCTCCTACCCACCTCCTTTCTTCAAAAACAGGAAATCACCTCAGGCCAGTGTCAATCAGCCCCCACGCCCAGGGGTTTAGATTGCACTGGTGCTCAGAAAGTCCGTTTAAGACTTGGCAAGTGAGGCCTCTTGAGGGCCCAGCCATTCTCCTTTTGTCTTATTCCAGTCTCCCGGATTTCTCTCCCTGCCCTCCTCCTCGGCTTGGGATTCAGACTCTGGCTTCTTGGATAAGACGTGGGTTCTGCAGGTGGGCAGTTGTCTGTGCTGGTTGGAATAAAGGATGAGGCCTTTGATTCTGGAACCCACTGTGCTGTCTATGTTATTGGATTGATGTGTTGATTCTACTGCCTTGCGGCCGATATGGTACATTCACGTAAGTCATCCTCAAGAGCAAAAATACCCATAAAATACCACTTTTGCTTTTTAGGAGGAAGGCTTTGGGCTTCATCTTGAGTTGCTAGTGTTATTTTAGGGTAGAGAAGACACAGACGTGGGGACTCAGGTGGCTGGGGATGGGGGCAGGAAGAAAGGAGTGCCACCAGGAAGTCATTCCCGCAGGGCGTCCGGCTGTGCTGAGCCCAGAGTATGAACCGCCCTTGTCAGGCACGGCAGCCAGGCCTGAGCCACTTCCTCGCACACCCCGCCATCTAGCTGGCATAGCTCCGTCCTCCTTGTCTGTCACCTGGCCACGTTCTCCCCCTCCTTCCTCTCTTCTCCCAACGTCTGCTCCTTCTGATCTTGCTTCCTCTTCTAAATCGGAATTCCTTTCTGCAGACATCGGAGGCCCGTAGTACTGAGGGATGGAGTGGGTCATGAGTGAATGTGCTCTCTTTCTCTGTCACTGCTTTATTGGATCATCGGTGACAGAAAACTGTAATACCATGGAAGGGAATCCAAAGATGAAATTGGTTGCTGGGGAGGGAAGAGAGGAGTTGAAGCCAGGATGCTGTGGGAGGGATTCATGCCAGGTGATCTTTGAGGGCTGCCCCCAGAGGCTGTGTTTCCTGTACCTCCAGCTCCTGAGGGACGGACTTCCTTCTCCCAGCTCTTAGCTGCCACCTGGTCTGCCCTAAGACCATCTCTGGGACTCCCAAAGTGTGCCTTCTTGGAAACACATGTGGCAAGGACTCTGGATTCCTTCAGGCTTGGAAATGCTCAGTGGCCAGGAGGAGGGTGACCTGGTGGGTCGCAGAGCTCCCACTGGGAGAGAAGTTGAGAAAGTTTACAGCTTTGTCTTGGGACATTTGCTAAGTCATGTTTTAAGAGAAATCCCATCCGATGCAACATGAACCCACCGCCAAGCGGTGAGATGCATAGGTTCTCAGGCTCTGAGACCCTATGGGAGATTGCCTATAGGACCCCATAGCCTGGGAAACTGGCCTAGAGGTTTTATAGAGTGACTAATATCCTACAGGGATCATTTGGGTCCCAGGACTTGCAGCAGGGTCAGCAGCCCAGCCCCCCTTTGAGCAACACCCCTGGGACTGTTCATGTCCATCTGGAAGAAACTCATCTCTGAGTCTGGTTCAGGGCTTATTTCTCTTTCCCACCTCTCACCCGACTGTGTGATTTATACATCATTTTACATTTTATGTTGGGAAATCCCAAAGCATCTGAAAGGCAAGCAGGGATACTCAAGCTGCAGCCAGAGGTAAATGTGCAAGAAGCTGCAAGGAAAGGAGAGAGGGAATGAAAAAAGGAGACACACACACACATACACACACAGATGGAGACAGAGACAGAAACAGAGAGAGAAGAATGTGGAAGGAAAATGGCCAGGAAGAAGCCGGGTCTCTAAGGCTTACTACTGTAATATTATAATTAATAATTTTGTCATATTTGCTACTGCATGACAACATTGTAGATGTTTGGATTATAGAATTGGGCGAAACAGTGTCACAAGAACAAAAATCCTTTCTCCCTCATTTGGGGACATCATCCAGCAGGGGATATTCTATGTTCAGAGGAGTAATCAGTTGGCTCTGACCTGGAGCTTCTTCCCCATCACCTGGCTAAACATGACACCTGCTTGGTTATTTTCATCCAGGGGGGAGAAGGAGCCCCAAATCCTTACTCACAGTGCATGTGCTGCTATAACTCCTGATTTCACCCCACCAGCCTGAGTCCTGGCAAGCGGATACATTTACAAGACTTGGTTGCTATTCTTTTGTGTTAATGACAGGTAAAGCTTGGAACTGGTCCAAGGAGGCAGAGTGGTGGCGTGGAAATGCCTGGGATCTGTATGACACTTAAATGATTTTAAATCCTGACTTGTTGGCCATATGGCTCTATTAAAGCCCTTTGAGGGGTACCTGGGTGGCTCAGTCGTTAAGCATCTGCCTTTGGCTCAGGTCATGATCCTGGGATCCTGGGATCAAACCCCGCAATGGGGTCCCTGCTCAGCAGGATGTCTGCTTTTCCCTCTGCCTCTGCCCCTTCTCCAGCTTGCGTGTACTCTCTCTCTCTTCCTCCTTCCCTCTCTCAAATAAATAAATTTTATTTTTCTTAAAGTGCTTTGAGATTCAACTTCTCCCTATGGATAGTGTCAGAGTGCCTCTGAGGATCTCGTATAGTGCGCTGCATATGGTAATTATTTGATAGATAGAAGCCCTTCTTACAATCTAGTGTAATTGTCTAGTTTTGTCGGATGAATCTAGAACCCAGACTGGCACTTTACACAGGGAAGGGATTCTGTAAATACTTGTTGGGTAGAACTGATAAGCTACTCAGGGTCCTAAAACCCAAGTCTCTGGACTCAAATTCAGGGCTCTTTAGAATTGATTTTACCTGTTCTTTTTCTTTTTTTTTTTTTTTTTTTAAAGATTTTATTTATTTATTTGAAGGAGAGAGAGAGAGAGAGCACAAGCAGGGGGAGCAGCAGGTTCTCCACTGAGCAGGAAGCCTGGGCTCTATCCCAGGACTCCAAGATCATGACCTGAGCTAAAGGCAGACACTCAACCGACTGAGCCACCCAGGTGCCCCTCACATGTTCTTTTCTGAACAGGCTTCTTCTCTGCTTTCAATCCCACAGACCACAGAGGCTCCGACATGGTCCTTCTTCCTGATATGGGCTCGGTGGAGGATGTGCTGTGGATGCAGTGAGTTTAGCTCAAGGTGCTTCCCTGGGAGCAGCAGGAGCTTCTCTAAGAGGTTGAGTTGGGGGTTCCATCCAGAAGAGGAACTGGCAGATGATGCTCTCTCCACTGCACGCCTGGCTGGGGGTTGATAAGTGATCTTCAGAGACGTCGAGGGAGCTCTCTGTTTCTGCTTCCTTGCAAAACCATGACTCAGGAATATTGTTCACATCCTCAGGATGGCATGGGAGCTAAAAATAAACCATGACCAAACAGACCCCATTGAGGAGCAGTGGAGCGGGGGTGGCGAAGAGCTGAGAGCAGGGAGATGGGAGATGGAAAGATGCCAGTGGAGCCGGAGGGAGGAGAGCAAGGGGAGGAAGAGGGGGAAGGGGGGGGAATGGACGCTGGACAAGACACACGCCTTGACACAGGACAGAGGAGAGTGAGGGAGAGTCTTGGAGAGAAGACATGTCTAAGGCATACATGAACTACAAACATGAATTTAACGTTTGCAATAACAAAAGCAGTCTGGAGTCTTGGCTCAGGGTCACCAGCCGCTCTCCTTGATCCTACCCAGGGCGTCCCCACTGCTCTTTCTTCCTGAGAGACGTTGTAAATGTCTTCAGTCATCAGTTCTGTGCTGAGAACCCCAAATCTTCATCTCTGACTTTAATCTCTCACCCGAGTTTGGTCAGTACCTTCAACTGCCTATAGCAGTGGATTTCCCACGGAATTCTGAGGAGCCCCGAGGATCTGAGAGGCAGGTGGAGGGGTGCCGAGGAACTAGGGCTCCCAGCATGCCTACTTTTAAACTAGCACATCTCCCTTTCAATCTACCATATGTATTAGGTTCCTCCTAAGGTTTTGCTTGCTGCTTAAAATAAATTTGGCAACCATTGCCTTTTAGGTTGAAACCATCTTTGCTAAAATTTAAAAGGTCCCCAGTTAGGGGTGCCAGGGTGGCTCAGTAAGTGTCCAGCGTCCGACTCTTGATTTCATGATCTCAGAGTCGTGAGATCGAGGCACGCAATGGGCTCTGCTCTGGGCATGGAGACTGCTTGAGATTCTCTCTCTCTCTTTCTCTCCCTCTGCCCCTCCCCACTCTGAAAAAAAAATGTCCTCAGTTAAATGTGCCCCTTCCCCGATCTGTTCTCCATTTTCCCCTTCCCTCCCTTCCTTTGCTATTACAACCATCCTCCCAGTCCTTCAGACTCCAGAGCTTGGGTACACTGAGGTGCCTAATTCCCACCTCTGCAGAAGATCTCATCTATGGCCTTGGAAATGCCTCTCAGATTCAGCACTTTCTCCTCCACCTGCTGTGGCACCCTTGGTCCCATTGTCTCAGGGCCGAGATCGCCGTGGCATCTAACCCACTTTTCTCTCCTCCCCTTCTGTGTCGCGCAGCCCTAACTAAACTTCTTTTTCCATCTTTGTTAGTTTGCTGCTCACTTTTCAGAACCCTTCGGTGCTCCCGTGGCCTTTTCTGGAAAACCTCCACCCAGAATTCAGAAGGCCCTGCTGGTGCAGAGGTTGATCAGTTGGACCCATCTCTCCGACTGACTTTCCCATCAGACTTTCCTCTCCATGTGAGGTGCATACCTCCTTCAGCTCTGCTCTTTTGTTCCCCACCTGGGAATATGCTCCACTCTTTGTTAACGGTCCTATTGTTGCCTATCCTTTGAATTTCCTCAAATCTAACCTTTGCCACTTTTCTTCTCTAAGACTTCCAAATTATTTTAGCCCATTCTTTTTTCTGAATCTGTGCAATCTCTTCAGTCTGTAATGCTTAGCTTAGTATTTGTTTATACTCAGGTTAATCCCACTCCTGGCTCAGGGCCTGGCCCCATCCCCTGACACTGCCAGTGCCCTCCCCACCCTACCTGGGGGCCCTCGGGCTTCTGAGTCTGTCATGCCCAACTCCCTTTACTGCCTCACCTTTCCTAAGGGCCTCTCAGGCAGACCCACCTTGTCCCTGAGCCACAGGTGTTGCGGGCCTGGACTTTACAGATATGTCGATCTATTGCTTTGGATGACTTTCAATATCCAGGGTCTTGACTTTACAAGCAAGAATGGAGTGTCCCCAGCCTTTTTGTTTTCCCGTCCTCAGTGGGGCAACCTGGACACATTCTTAATCACTGCACTGCAGCTATACCGGCCTTTTTGTCTCTGGGACACGACAGGCTACTCCAGCCTCCGCACTTGACATCCCTTGCCACCATCTTTGGCAGGGTTGCTCCTACTCACCCTTCACTTCCTAGGGGAACACTAAAAGTCACTTCGTAGGGGGACACTTTGCTGATGGAGGCGGATGGGCGCTGCAATATGCTCTCAGAACATCTTATGCTTTTCTTTCATGGTGCTTATTGCACCTGCAACCATATGATTAGTTCTTTACTGACACACTTTCTCCAGTGGCCCACATGTCCCATTTGGACAGGGACCTATTGTGTAGTATTTTCTGCTTTGCTCCTGACACTGAGTATACGTAGTGCCTGGCTCAGAGCAGGATATGTTTGTAGAAGACGTACTTTGGATTTGACTTGGAGTTAGAAGCCAGTTGGTCCAGGACCCAAGGAGTCTACCTCCCAGATACACTGTGGAAGTTGTTCATCTTTTCTTCTTGTGTTGAGCCCAGGGTCAGCCTGGAGAGGACATCCCTGCCCTACTGCGTTTTCTTGCATTCCTTGCAATAAAAAAAGAAAAATCCTTCTCTGGCTTCAATTCTCCTTGTCCACCCCCAGCCTGACCCTCCCCCTGCCTCCCCCAACCCTGGCACAGATCGGAGGCTGGCAGGCAATAGAACACAGAAGACAACCCTTGTACCCATCCCTCCTGTCCCAGTGCTGGGCCAGTTCCTTCCCTGTCTCCTGACTCCGCAGGAGGTTTCTCACACTCCCTGTGGGGAAAGTCAGGGACAGGAACGGATGAGCTGACAGTCAGCACGGGGAAGACAGCAGCCTCCTCTGCAGGACGCGGCTCTGGGAAACGCAGCTGGAGCCCAGGGGGCACGGGGGTGGCACGTCTGAGAAAGAACCCAGCAGAGGACCAGTCACACGAGGCAGAGAAGCTCCATCCCGCATTAGTCCACCCAACCCTGTGTTCACTGAGCGCCCGCCGTCCCTTCTGTCCTCACCGAGCTCCTGTCTAGCAGAGGGCCTCAGATGCCCCCCCTCCCCCGTGAGGTCACCAAACCATGGTTACAGATGGATCTCAGGGCCAGGAAGGAGCCAATAGGGTCCTGAGTTGGGGAGCTATGTGACGCCTGCTTTGGACCTGAAGGTCAATGTCAGGAATAAGGTTAGGTGATGAGATTTTCCTCCTCCATCCCGCTGATTGTTCTATCTGTCAGTGACTTCTCTTTCTTTGCTCAGCTTGGGTCCACTCTCCATTTTTCCCATCCCTGTTCTCTTCTTGCTGGTCCTTGTCAATCTTTGGTTTCTATTTATCAGGAGCTTTGATAGCCGAAAAGCTTTCCTTTTCTTTTGCACGTGGCTTTTTCCAGTGAATTTCTGGAGCCCTGGGTTCTGGGTCATGCCCCCAAATCACCAGATCTCACAGACTTGGAGGGGCGGAAAAGACCTAAAAAGTAAGTGGGCCCAGTCCTTTGCTCTCTGGCTCTGGCTAGATCTGTGTTTCACTGTTCTCTCTGCCTCTCTTCCCCTCATTCACTATTGCCCCTTTTCTCCAGTTCTGTCCTTCTTCCTGGTGTTTTATCCCATCGGTCCCACAGGGTGACAAGTGGTCACGAGGTAGGAAGGAGAGCCTCTCTCTTAGGTCAGCTCATCTTTTCCCCCAGCCACATGGAAAGATCTTGTTTTAATTATGGTCCTCTGTTGGGGGCCAAGTCAATGTGCCACAGTTCTACACTTGTCATCTCATCCCACCCTGCTTTTGTCCTATGCTTCTTTGTTCTGTCAAACTCAGGGGAGAAGGAACTAAGCAATTTACTTTTCTTTTTCTGGAAAAGGGAGAATGCAGGGATCGGAGGACCCAGAAACCTCGGTACTGTGCTTTTTGGTATGTGGTAGCTTGCTTTTGTTAAATCCTCCCTGGTTCCCTTTCTTTCTTGATGTCAGATGCTTTAGGAGTAGAAAAATGACATGTCAAATGTAAGCGGTCTTTCTCCCCTGATTATCAAGGAAGCTAGGCTCTGTGGCGGGCTACGTGCACAAGCACAGGGATACTATGGCGCTTGCTTGGGGGGGTGGGGGGATGTGAGCCGCAACATGGCCACTTATTAGCTGTGTGACCTTCGGGAAGTGATTTCATCTTTCTGAGCCTTATTTTCTCATTTGTCAAATGGAGACAAAATAATAATTACTTCCTAGATGGTGTGTGAGGATCGAATCTATTACAGTATCTAAAACACCGGGCACGGAGCCCGATGCAGAATCCTCCTTTCAATTACGAAGCACATAGTGTACACCTCATTTGTACAGAGCCTGGACCGTGCCTTCAGGGGGTATAGAGAAGAAGAGGCCAGGACTGGGGAGATCTGGTTACAGACCTGGTCCCCTCCCCTGCCTGGGGGGGCCTGGGTCTGAGCTGGAGATGGGGGCGGCCAGCAGCCAGGCCCCTCTCCCCAGGAGCTGGGGCACACATGAAAGCCTGTCATACCTCAGGAACCCGCCGCTGTGCGGAGCATCTGGATGTTCTTAGATCTCTGTCTGGATTCCTTCTGCTTGTCTTGTAGAATCACTTATCAGCAGCAAGCAGACCAGGGCTTTGGCTTTCCTCTCTGTGGCCCAGCCCCGCTGCCTTCCTATCCGTAAACACCGTGGAGCAGGGGGCAGGAAGGTGGCTCCAGGGCCTGCAGATGAGGCTGCCCTGGGCGCTGTTCCTCCTCGCCCCCACTGACCACAGATGCTACAGCCGGGCCTCCTCTGGTGTCCAGCTGCCTTTAGCTGCCCACCCGGTCAGTGGAGAGGGGCTTAGGGATCAGGTAGATGTTTCAAAATTGTTCAGAGAGTGTGAATATTGAGAGCGGCCTGTAGTCTCCATTCACCACACCATTCCTACCAGAAGAGTCCTCAGTCAGCCCCCTTCCGTCAGGGTGCGGTGCCACTTTCTGAGCCTAGACTGACCCCGTCTCTTCCTCACCCAAAGGTACTTATGAATCGGTCGGGAAGGCTGGTTGCAACTCGGGGAACAGGCCATTCCGCTGTGGTGTCCCCCCCAGACTCGAAGAGGACTTGGCCTTTGTGGTTCTGTCCCCAGGGGGCCTTCTAGGCCAGGTTCCAGGCCGGGAGCAGGAAGGGAAACTATCTGGGGGATGAGGCTTTGAACACCCCCTTCAGGTCACTCTGAGGTAAGATTATTCATTGTCTGTCCTCGGTTTCGTTTCCCTCTCAAGAAGCAGAAGACACCATCATCCCTCCCTCCTGGTGATGCTTTCCTCGCAGGGCCTTCCAGAAGACCCTCTTTCTGGTTTTGTCCCTACTCTGCCGTCTTTACTCAGCCCCTTCTGTCGGCTCCTTGCCCTCCTGCCACCTCGACACTGGAGGGTCCTTGGCTCTCGGTTCTGGGTTCTTCTTTCCTCTCTGGTGAACTCATCCAGTCTTGTGGCTTTAGGAGGCAGTGATATGGGAGGTCAACCTCATGTTTGTATCTCCAGCCCAAACCCCCTTCTGACTCCGGACACACAGGGGACATCCACAGAGCAGACCCCTCGGAATGTGGCCACAATGGGACGCCTGACTCCAGCCTTCTGCCCACAGCTGGGCTCCCATGCTTCCAGATTCTGAGGCCCAGATCCTTAGAGGGTGCTTGACTCCCCAGTTTCTTAGAACCACATCCAGCCTGTCGACAAATCCTGTTGACCCTACTTTTAAACTCTGTCCGGTATCCAGCAGCTTCCTGTCCCCTTCATTGCCACCCAGCCGGTCAGAGCCACGTCGTGTCTCGCCGGAGCTCCACACTGGCTGCCTTCCCCACCCGGTCCGTGCTGTCCTCCCGGCAGTTTGCCTCGCGAGGAGCCGGAGGGGACAGACCACTCTGTCAGGTTCTCCTCTTCCCACACCTTGCTCATGTCTAGCTGAACGTCACTCTGCCATCCGTCCTGCTCTGAGCCTTCTGTATGAAAGAACATCGCCCCCATTCCCTTCCCAGCACCCCCATCCTCGTATTGGCCACGGTGCTTCCATCATTTTTTTTTTTAAGATTTTATTTATTTATTTGACAGAGACAGAGACAGCGAGAGAGGGAACACAAGCAGGGGGAGTGGGAGAGGGAGAAGCAGGCTTCCCACCGAGCAGGGAGCCCGACGCGGGGCTCGATCCCAGGACCCTGGGGCCATGACCTGAACCGAAGGCAGATGCTTAACGACCGAGCCACCCAGGCACCCCCATCATTATTTCTTATGCTCTCTGTTTACTGGCTCTGTCCCCTCACCAGGTTGTAAGCCCCACTAGGGCAGGGACCTCTGTCTTTTGTGTCCCAAGAGCCTGGTGACACATCACAGCTGCTGCGTAATGGGCAGAGTGTTGCTGGGCTTGAAGGGTTGGTTCCTTCTCACCCTCAGCCTGTGGGCTGGACACCACTTCCTTAGGGACCGTCCCAGATAGAAAGGGGATCCTCTAGCCCTCTCTGCTGCTTTCTGTCAGGACCCTCCTCCAGAGCTTGTTGTCACAATGTGTAAAATGCATATTTACTTGGGTCCTTGCTGGTCTGTAATCTGTCTCTCCCTGGACATCAGTAGTGTGTTTGCTTTATTTTCCATGGTGTTCGTAGTATCTGGCAGAGGCCTATCGAGGCACAATATCTTTCTATCATCTATCTATCTGTCTATCTATCTATCTATC
>NW_027397081.1:24233564-24416145 GCF_003265705.2 Callorhinus ursinus | reverse complement strand
TATCTATCTATCTATCTATCTATCTATCTATCTATCTATCATCTATCATCTATCTATCTATCTTGAATGAAGGATTTGAGGCTCAGGGAGGCCCATAGACACAGAGCTAGGAGGGGGAGCCAGCCTTGAACCTGGGTCTGTCTGCGTGTGTGTATGTACGTGCATGTGTGTGTGCATGCGCGTGTCAGGATCCACGTTTGTCCTCCAGTATTGCCCTGTGCAGGCAGCTGCTCCCCCTGTAGGGAGGCTGGTCCACGGCTGCCATACCTCTCGCCTTAAGAAGCCCCTCTATTCTTCAGGTTTCTGTATTCTCAAGAAACCTACTCTGAGCCCCACTGCCCAGCCCTGTGAGGTCCCATGACTGCCTACTGGCCTCTGAGCCCTACCAAATCTGTGGCTTCCTACGGAACAAAGCGTTCAAAGTCTTATCTCTGTGAACACAGAGCTCGTGGCCTTGGAGGTTTCGAATATGACATGGCAGCACCTGAGCTACCTCCAAGTGCAGGGTCCCTCCTGTCCAGATGCCGCCGGGCAGGAGCCAGCTGCACCGGGCCTGGCTCAGTGACGCGAGCTCCCTGTGGGCAGAGCTGAGGGCCCCCCAACGGTCCTCCCTGCTTTTCCCCGCCAGAGCAGGTGCCACGCTCACATCTGCCTACCACGAGGAATCCACTGCTCTTTTCTACAGGAAGGGAAAGGGAAAGAGGAAGCAAAACAAGGTCCTCTTTAAAAGCAGAAGGGGAGAAACCAGGGGCTGCGCTTCCAAGCCAACTGGAAAGTGCCTTGAATTCGCTGACGAGGCTGGACGGGGGAGGATGGGCACCTCACCCCGTGGCCACAGGCAGACCCTGATCTGGCTATGTAGCCACCAGCAGCCCCCAGAGAAGAAGCAGCTGCCTTTCCAGAGAGGCTCAGGCCTGCCCCCTTGGAGCTCTGTGCTGGCTCCAGGCAGGTGTCTCCTGATGCTGCAGCAGAGCCTCCAGGGGCTGGGCGGTAGGGTGGGACAGCCAGAGACACCCCCCCCCCCGGGCTTAGGGGTCCTGGCAAACCCAGGAGTCTGCTGGCCACTGCCCCACCCTGGTAGCACATGCCCGGATATACGGCTTATCTTTTGTCTCCCTGGGCAGGCAGGATAAGACTACAATGGCAAGCTGAGGGGAATCACTAAAAAAAAAAAATTATGAAGCTTTTTTCCACGGTTATAGTATGGGACATGACCATGATGACCCATTGAGGTTCAGCGACTTTCGTGTTTCTACTTGTGTGTGTGTGTTTTTTTTTTTTTTTTTTTGGTTGTCAAATGATCCTTTATTGAAACATTTTCCTTTGTAGTTAACTAGCCGGGCATTCCAGCACACCACTGTTGATGTCATCTATGATGCCATGAGGGTGGCGGCCATCTACATTGCAGCCCACAGACTGGGCAGTCCCCAGGATCTCTTTAATGGTTCCAGAGAGTTCTCTCGCTAAAGATCGGTGTCGCATCTGTTGGGCAATATTGACAATCTCATCAAAAGTGATATTTCCACTGTGCTTAATGTTTTTCTGCTTCATTCTGTCTCTTGGTGGTTCCTTGAGGGCTTTGATAATCAGGGCAGAGGCAGAAGGTACCGCTTCAATCTGGGCCTGTCTGTTCTGAATGGTCAGTTTCACCGTAATCCTTTTACCCTTCCAATCACCGGTTGCCTTGGCGATGTCAGCACCAACCTTTTTTGGAGACAGACCCAGTGGGCCTATCTTCGGGGCCAGGGCAGACGTGGCACCGACTTCGCCACCGGTGCACCTCAGGTACACCTAAGGCGTGCGGTCCTCCCTCCTCATTTACACGTGGGGAAGCTGAGGCCCAGAATGAGTCAGACTCGGCCAGGACCTCACAGCGCCCTGACTGCTGCACTGCAAAGGCCTCTAGCAGGCAGCAACTTAAAAAAGCCCGGCCTGGGAAAGGCAACGGTGGCTGGGCCAGAGGCCCGACGGGCTGCGGGGAGGAGGGATGCTCCATCTCGCAGCCCCAGCCATATCTAAAGCACGCACCGACTTTGATCTCGTTGGGGTCAAACTTAGGCGGCATGGCGGAGGTGGCTGGTGTTGGATGAACCTGGATTCAGGACGACCAAAGAAAGTTGCACCTTTGCCTCCCCGAGCCGAAAGCCAAAAAAGTTGTGTGTTCACTAGCAGGAGGCACGTTTTGCTCATCAGCAACATGACAGAGTGCCGAGCCCGGGGTTGGGCTTCTGGGTGCGGTGGCTGGGAAACAGTGTGGGTGGCTCAGGGATTCGGGCGCCGTGAGCACAGCCTGAGCTGGCCATTATTGCTTCCCAGCTTGGCATGCGTGCATGCACGCACACACACGTACACATAGATACATGTACACACACGCAACACACACTTAATTTGAAACAGGCAAACCCTACAGCAGCCCATTCACTGCTGTTGCTATTCTATCAAATAAATATAGATCTATAAATAGACTTTGCATTCTACTTCAAAAAGTGAAAAGTATGCAGAAATGATCTTATAAACGAGCTGAAGTGTTGGCTTGCTTTGCGTTGTTTGCTTGGTTGTTGTAGGTATCTCCTGGATTGTGGGCTTTCAGGCAGATTTTGGGAGGGTTTCCCAACTGTATTAGGTTGGATTGTTCATCTTAAATGGCTTTTGGTTTCATTGTTTTGGATAAAATATGAATCCATATCTTTTTTATTAGACACTTCTTAGAGCATTTCTAGTGCTACCTGGCATCTAGACAGAGAGGGGAGGAAAAGAGGAAGGGAGGGAGGGAGAGAGGACAGGAGGAAGGAAGGAAGGAAGGAAGAAGCCGGAAAGACAACGAGCCCACCTTTCTCCTGGCATGACCGTCCTTTGGCCATGTTCAGGGCAAGCCTACAAACAATGGGAAGCACTCACCAGCTCTCACTTCTGGTTCTGCCCTCACAATCACAGACATGGGATCCAGCTAACTGTGCCCACAGATGAGACGGGCTAACCTCCATTGCCTTCTGATCTAATCACAAATTACCACGGGCATGAAACATGGAAACCAGTTTCCACCAGAACATGCTGGGGCCATTTTCACAAATGGAGAGACAGCACACGGCATCAGAGAGAGCTGAATCTGGGAGGAGGGTGACAGCTCATTAAGTCCAGCCTTGTACTCTTGGCTCCCCGCATCCCCTGTTCACACCTGTGCTTACGTGTAGGTCCTGGGGTCCCCCTCTGTTCTGACCTGGTCCCGACAATGGCACAGAGTATGCCCTGAATTTGGCTTCATCACCATTTTCAGACAGTGTTGTCTTGAGGCCCAAATGATGTGCTATGCAGGGCCTTTGACACAAGCTATAGATGAATCCTTCGTGCCCTGTGTCCCTCTCCTGTTGTGCCTTGAGTTTTTTCACCTAACCCTCAAGTCAGCTGCACAGACCGAAGGCATGTCCTAGAGAGAGAAGGTGTCCCAGGGGACTGGATCCGGCTTTATGTGTGTCCGGCCCCTGACTGGGCCTTGTCCAGGATGTCTCAGCTCCCAGCACTGCTGCTGATGCTGGATCTGCCCACGTCGGCCTCTCGGCCGACCTTGAGTGCCGAGCTGACCACTCTGTTGCTGGGCAGAGCCAGCCCTGGCCCTGGGCACTTTCCCAGACTGCATCACCCCGGGCTTCCTCCTGCTGCCATCTGCCGTAGTTTCAAGGCCCAGGGGTTCATGTACCGATGCTCTCGTTCACATGAGGGCAGCCTGCAGCTCAGCGCGGTCAGAGGGGAAGAGCGGGGAGACGCCTTGCCAAGCACCCTCAGCTGGTTGGAAGCATATCTGGACAGCACCTACTAGGTCTTTAGACCTCCTGTCTGTGAGTTTTCCCCTGGGACCAGCAAACATCCTTGGATCACGTTGTGCGTGGCCCGGGGCCGGGCTATACCAGTTGCAAGAGGCAGCTCTAACTAGGAGTTCAATGTCATTAGATAATGAGCCAGATTCTCTCTGGTCACAAGCTTCGCCCTGGGAGCAAGGTCCGCATCGTTGTTGGTTACTCCAGATGCTTTCTGGATGGTGCAAACTCCCAGCTTCTGTGCCACGGGAACCAGCGGGAGCCCCGTGAATACTCAGCCGTGGCTCAGAAGCGAGGTGGCCACATAGCACAAACACACAGCCAGCCACCAAGCAGCTCACGCTCCGCTCCACACGCGGCTGTCCCTGACAAGCGGCCACAGCAGCCCCACCGCTGCAGGTGCGGATTTGCATGGTGCAGCCTAGCCTCTCCCATGAGGTTTTGCCTATCCAAGTTTCTTTTCTGCTCTTGGGAGATGAAGAGCCTCTTTAAAAAGAAAGAAAAACAAGACACTAGTAAGTCTCTTCTTGTACCCGGGCCTCAAGGTGTTTCAAAGTCTCCTGTGGCTATTTCTGGCCCCATTGTCGTCGGGGTCTGAGAGGAAGGTCTCATGGCAATTCTTTGCTTTAAGGGCAGAAACAGATCATTGTTTCTCCCGGCTTTGATTTAATGGCCAAAAACAGTTATAGGAAACTGTTCAGCAGATGTTTTATGAAACTCAGAAAAGATTGGGTCTTTTAGAAGGGCTATTTTTAGACAAATGTTTCCTACCATTGGAGGTTTGGTGTTGACAAAAGGGACAGAAAACAGGAGAGGGAGAGAGAGGGAGAGAGAGAGACTTGGAGGAGGCTTTGAACATTTTGATGATCACACTTTGTTCTTCCTTCCATGTTCAGCATGGATTAAGCGGACCTGGGAATGTGTGGAGGACAGACTGTAGACTGGTTCCAGGGAGGAGGGCTTCACTTTATGGCTTCTTTTCTAAAATGAAAGTTTGTTGGGTGCGAGGAACATCTATATTTTTCGTAACTCTCCACCTCCTACTAAATGTGGCAGCAAAAGGGAAATGCTTTTTCTCCTTGCCCACGTCCCTGTCTTGCCTCCCTTTGCCTGAATTAACCTTTGCCCCCCTCTCCCCATCCTTGCTTGCCTTTCCTTGTGCCTCTTTTCCCTGTTGCACTCTTGGCCACGATTCACGCTCAGGTCGGGCACAGCCTGCCCTGCGAAGCCTTCCCCGAACTCTCTAGAATGAATCGGTGTTCCTCCTTCGCAATATGCTGGCCATATTGCAAATGTGGCATTTGTTGCTTTGCCTTACAGTCTATTTCTGTCCCTGGTCCCTTCCTCAGGTCATCAGCGTGATGAGGTTGGGGACTCTGCCTTACGTACCCTTTCATGCTCCTTACTTGCACTGTTTAGTACACTCGGAGGTACCAAATAGATGTGTATTGAGTGAAAGGGTTGAGGGCAAAATAAGTGGAACAGGCTGGTCAGGGACTTTTATCCCCTTAATTTTACTTCACCTACAAGAGTAGCAATGAATCTGTCTTTGTCTCTGCTGTTCAGATCAACCCCAAATCTGTTACTGCTGGAAGATAATAAAATAATTAATTATTATTTGGGCCAATACTTAAAAGCTGCTGTGAGAGCATTCAGCATCAGATATTTTATTCCAAAACTTTTCTTTTCTCCAGCCTACCAGGGGCGGGGGGGAGTAGTGTTCTCAAGGGCGGAGAGTTAAGGGTGCGTGGGCCCAGGCAAAAACTCTGGTTAAGGGAGAGGGCCCAGAAGGAGGGAGGTGGGGGAAACTCAGGGCAAGCCTTTCCTCCTTCACTGCTTTTTCTGGAACCACATCCACCTGGAACAAGAAGACAAGGGTGGCCACCTTTGTGGACAAAGGACCTCCCATGTTCTCTCTTGTCCTGGGGCCTCTGGCCAGCGTCTCAGAGTAAGGTGTGCAGAACAAAAGCCAATCACCTCCAACGTTCTGGCTACCCTTGTAACTCAGCCCAGGAAGAATGAGCTGCTTATTTCATTCTACCCCTCACTCCCCATGGTCACCTAAGCTTCTCAAGAAGCTAACTGAGCACTGTTCAGAGAGCACTTTCAACTGCTGAAGCTTAGGCAAGTTCTGATATCTGGAAAATGAATCATCATGGTGTGGGTGAGGGCCAGTGCCTGCATTGCTGTGCTCTGGGCAAGCACTTTAGAGTTTCCTGGAAGCTGAACCCTGGCAGAGCTCTCTTTTATGTCCCATGGCCCGGAGTGAATGCTTCCTCATCCTTTTGTTTTCTTAGAGTCATCTTTCTTTTTGGAGACTTACTATGTTCTAGTTACTGTGCTAAGTGCATGAGAAAATGATCTCACTTATCTTGAAGCTACTTTTAAAAGCACAAAATATAAAGATGCTTCCCTATTATTAAGGAACATTACATTTTTAGGTCCTCAATAACCCTCAGAATGGAGTTCTAGTCTTACCCTTGGTTTCCAGATGAGGAAACCATAATGGGTAGACAGATTAAGTGAACATCTCAGAAGCAAAGACAGACATTTCCTGCTAAGGTAAAGTGGACTCAAAGTGAAAGAAATGCCAAAAGATATGAAATGTCAATACTTTTCTAGAAACAAGAAGAACAGCTTATTGGAGAGAGCTAGCAAAGTAGTTTCCAGTGGAGGTGGGCTTTTCCCCAGGGCATGGCTAACCTGATTTATTTACCTTATCTGCTACGATGAAGCCATTGGTCCAGAGCTCAGTGAATATTTGTTGAGCACTCCTGTACCAGTCAGTGTGGACTAGGTTATGCTGTGGAAGCAAACACCAAACCTCAGTGGCTTGAAGCAACGCTTCTTACTCATCAACATCGCTGCATGAAGGTCACAGGTTGGTGGTGGTTGTGGCAGCTGGGGGACTATGTTCAATAGCATCTGAGTGACTCTGGGCCCCAGGATGACAAGCAGCTGTCACCTGACACATGCCAGAGAGAAAAACAGAATGGTTGAAACTATGCATGGGCTCTCCAAGCTTCTGCCAGAAATGCTCGAATTTCATCAGTGAAAGCAAGTCCTAAGGCTACTCCCAATTTCAAGGCACAGGGAAGTGAGATTCTACTGCGTGCTCAGATTGGGGAAGGACTACAACATTTGGAGAACAGATTTGATATGCTTACTATTGGGTTAGGTATTGTGGAACAAACAAAATAGACAAGAGTCCCGATCCTGCCCTGAAGGAGCTATTTATGTAGATGGGGAACCAGGACTTGCCGTAACATCCAGTGGTTGAAGACCATGGTTAGTTGGTGTAAAATAATGTATCCTGTTGAACCACAAAGGAAGGAATAGTAGGATTGCAAATACAGTGTTTCAAGCTGTGAGGAGGCAAATGAGGAGAATCTGATCTGCAAAAAATGCCCTAGATAGTGTGATGTTCAAATAGATAGAGTAATTACACAAATTTTGGAGATGAAAGGATCCTCAGAGATCATCAGATTTAGTTTCCCTAACTTTTCCCTCGTCTAACACTTGAGAAACCTCCACTAAAAATGTGGATCATCTAGTTTCTTGTTCCCTGATAAACTGTAAGCTCGAAGAACAGATACTGTTTTATCTTTTATTTTTAGCTCTTATCAAATATCTGGAACACAGAAAGGCTTATTACATGTTGTTTGGATGAGTTAATCCTGCTAAGCCCATTTCATAACAGGTTTCTTAGAAGAAAGAGAGTTGGAAGACCACCCATGGAGAGTCACCAGCATCATCAAGTGGGCTCAAAGCACTTTCCTCAGGGAAGGTTCTCAGCATGCCTGGTCTTTCCCCCACAGACCAGCCCACTCTGGTTTAGCACATGTTCTGTTTCTTGGACACCTTCTCACCTGTACCTTTTTGCCTGGCCACTCCATAAAGAAAACAACCTGGTCTTCTACAGCAGCAATTGTTTAGAATGAATACACTTCCCCTGCTTAGATCAGGGTCAGCAGGGCCAAGAATCCTAAAAACACTGATTTTTTTTAATGCTGAGACTCTACATGAATCCTCTATCCCACCACTGTTTTTACCTTTGCAGAAATGGAGTCTTGGAGAGCTTGCAAGACCCTCTTGAGGTTTCCTAGAATTCACTGGGTCATCTGTGCTAGAATCCAGGTCTTTCGACTTACATTTCACTGTTCTTTATGCTCTGTAATGATGCACATATTTCCTTTTAGACATGCTGATAGACTTTGTATTGATACCTAAGACCTTATATTTCCCCCTTTATATCAAGACAGTGTTTAAAGCAATACAGAAACAACTAAAAGAAATCAAAATAATGTGATTTACATGCAAGGAGAAGAGCGATGCAATGCCTACATAAAATGAGATCTCACAGAAAGCCTTCGCTTACCAAGAAAACCTCACTTACATGAATGACATCAGGGCTGCCTGGCTTGGACCTTGAAATCCTGGATGGAGCAGATCACCTCTTTAGGATGGCATGAACAGGCAGGCTCAATTCTCATTAGAGATTAGTTTGGGGGGAAACATGAGATTTGAAATTAGATTTGACACCATTTGATTTCTGAACTTCAGTTTTGTTATCTGTAAAACAGGTTAATAATCCCACCTGGCCTAATGTATATGTTGTCTTGTTTATCCAATAAGACACTGAGAGTCTGGATGAACTGCATGTAAATATTAGTTGTTGCTAGACCCTCCTCATGGAAGGTAACACCCAAGAGATGATTTCTTCTCCTGAACTTGAGGCAGGAATGGAAAGAAAGTGGAGTTAGCCTAGGTTACTCCTTCCTAGTTCACCCATCGTGTAGTGTTATAATAGGAAAGAGGCTAAAAGGAGAAAGTGGAAGAGTAGAGCAGTGGGAGACCTGGTGAGGGTCAGCTGAGGACCACGGAGGGTGGAAAAGGAAAACAACCACCTCTCAGAAATGGCGGAAGAGTTAAAATTATCTCATGAATAGCAGCAATGGTATTGCCTCTCACTTCTCTTCTCTGAAAGCACGGGTTCTCCAAAAATAAACCAAGGGCAGAAAGGTAGTATAACACTGTGGTCACTAATATGGGCTTCAGCCAGTCAGATCGACTTGAATTTGAATTCCGATTTACTTGTATGTGACCTTAGGCAAATTGTTTAACTTCTTGTGGCTTCATTTTTTTTTTCTTTCAGCAAAATGAGAATAATAATATCACCTCCCTTAAGGGTTATTAACTGAGATAATGCATGCCCAGGGTTTAGTTCAGGGCTGGACAAAGTAGTAAGTATGCAGTAAGTGTTAGCTCTTACTCTTGTTAAGAATGTACTAATTAGTAGGGGAGATGATTCTTCAATTTGAGCTGAGATATTACCTACCCAGGCTTCTCCCATACAAAGGAACCCAGAATCCTTGTGCACTTTCTCTTTCACCTCCAATCTGATAAACCTGGGCTCCTTTTCAATCAGTCTTAACTAATTAAAACTGTATTGAGCATTTCTTAAGTATTGGCCACAATCGCAGGCAAATGAGATAATTTGCCCACAGGGAGCTCAGGAAATTAGGGCCAATTTAAGAACGGCATGAACAGATATAATTTTCTTCATTTTTGATGGCCCTATGAAATGTAACGGTAGGAATATGCAATATTCCCAAGGTCCTATTAGAGTTATCACAGCTGCATTCTCCAGCTCTCTGATAGTAGATGAGGTTCCAACACAGCCTTGTATGGAAGTGCAAGTTTTGCTTCCAGAAAGCCTCCACTATGTTGTTATAACTGGTATCATAATTAACTAAGATGAGACTTTATTTCCTGTTTTTTGAAGCCATGTTTTCTGTAACCTAGGATAAATAAACCCTGAAGCAGTCATTAGACCAGGAAGCATTTTTAGGGCCTATATCCTGTCCTGGCAGGGAAACGGGATCAGATGAGCTAATGGGTCTTTCCATGGCTAACTGCTATGACAGCTGCCATGTTAATAATGGCAGGAGCATCAAAACAGCAAGCTGTCCAGTGAGAGAGGGGCTGGATTTTAATTTCCATCAGCACATGAGATATCAAGGCAGCCGTGTTTAATCCGTTCACGTAGAAATTAAAATTAGAATGGAAGCTATACGAACCCACCTGTTCTAGGATGTGTAGCGGACTCACGACCAGAGAGGTTTAAGTAACAACAGCAACAACAACAAAATAAAACATACTAACAATATAAAAATAAACCCCTTGGAATTATATTTTAAATCTGGAGGGAAAACATGTGGTCCAACACCTCCATTTTGAGGGTAGTGGGGCTTCAATGAGATAGAAGATCTGAGTGGCAGTGAGGTGTCATTGAGTGTCCAAGAGAAAGGAAATAAGATGTTGGGAGATCATATGAAATCTAGTCCTCCAGCTCTGTGTAGGGAAGACAAGTCTTAAGCCTTTCTGATTCTGGCAAAGCTCTCCCTGAACCTTGCCTTCCCACCAAGTGGCTAGAATTTCTATTGTCAAGCATTTATCTGCCGGTCAGATAATGACATCTACTGGTAATATGCTCTGGGGAAAACACCATAATACAAGAAGGCCAAGAGATAGAGTAGTCCTATCTGTGCAGAATGGCTATGAACCAAATCAAATCTGAACTTCTCTATCAAAATTTATTAAATGGGGAAAATCGACTTGCCCCACAAATTTATCTGGAGGACAAATGAGTGAAAAGTGCAAGCATTTTGAACTTCAAAATGGATCTACACATGTATTTACCTTTCTCTCTTTCAACCCCATGGTCTTGTACACAGTCAAACTCTTTTGCTTGCCTGGGCAGTAACATTTTCTGGCTGCCTTCTCAAACTACACTTTGGCTGCAGGGTGACTGGGAAGGGCAGTTTTGGCATTCAGAGAAAGTATCTAGCCCATGGATGTGGGTGGCATATAACAGAGCCAGGAGAATTATTACTCTTATTGGCTCCCTTTTTCTGTTCTCAGGTCCCTCCATGGGACCATTTTCTCATCTCTTTTCCAGATTTTTTGAGGAGTACATAGGCACTGCATAGAGTTTGCCCCTTTCATAAGCCAGACCACAGGGGATCCAGCTGTGTGGCCACCCTCTCCTACTCTTTCTGGCCTGGTGGGAGGAGAAAGGGCGTTGGACACATTTTGAAGCCATTTCTATAATATTGATGCTGCAAGTCAATGAGAAGGCTGAACTCAGCTTTCCAGGCAGGAATTGCCAAAGAACAAAGATCTGATTCATACTAACTCATTGACTGCCTTATTTGTAATTTCCCCCTTAATATTATAAATGCAGGCAACCAGGAATGCCGGCTTCCCAGATGAGAATTTGCACAAATCATTTTTGTTTTCTATTTTCTGTAGATTTCCTGTCCACCCCCACCCCAACCCAATGTACCCCTTGGAAACACCACCACTCTGGAGAGAGAAACTGGAGGGCCCTTTGTTTAAGAGAGAGGAAAGCCATGCATGTGAGTGGGGGGGAGAGAGGAATTTTGCAAGGCACCTTCCACTGTCCTCTCAGAGCCTGATGCAACAGAGTGGGTGGTTATCCAGAGCCTGTTGAAAAATGTCAAAAATCCAGGTCTTTGAGATAGGAAGATGAGGCTGGCTACAGGTCTCTGTGAAGACAGTTCTCCATCCACCGCCTCACCCCACCTGAGTGTTTTTGAGGTGTGCTGTGAGCTGGGTGGGTGGCTGCAGAGTGTTCAGTAAGTCAGCTCTTCATGCAGTAATTTGATTATGCCACAAGGAGCATGGACGCTGTTGACTTAGAAATCACACCGCGTAATTTAAACAACGTTTGGCACATTCATTTGCATGCCGAAAAATTCATAAAAACTGCCCTGTTCTTTTCCACAATTCCTGGTTCACATAGTCTGAAAACAATCACCAGCAGTGCTTCCTATGGTTTAGGATTTGAACTTCTCATCTCCTTGGGACACTGAATAAAGGAGTAAAACATCAGCAAAGACCCCACTGAAAGATGAGAAGATGGAGACATGGAAATTTATTAAGAGATATATCTAAGATCCCTGTTTTTTTTTTTAAATACCAAATTCTGTTGTCTTTCCAAAGGTCCTCATACACTTGTAAACGAAATCAGAAAAATAAAATCATATATTCATTCTTAGGATTTTCTTGCTCAGATTTATCTCATGCTGACATATCAAATATCATAAGGGAAATGATTACAGGCCAGTATCTTCCAACACAAATGGTCTCTTTTTAAAAAGCAGAGATTTTTAATATACATATATTATATATATATATATATATGAGATAATGAAAAGTCAAACAGAACAGATATTATGAAATGAGAAGTGAAAGTTGACATTCCCATTTCATAGTGAGTCACACTCCCAAAAGGTAGCCACTTATACTATTTCTATTTTTAGTATTTTGGTAGTTAATTCCATATTTTATGCAATATACTTCTGTTATTTCTTGACTTAATCACTTTAAACCATGCCAATTAACCATCAATACAAAACATAAAATATGTAGTTCATTTACACTACGCCTAACCCCATCAGCTTCCTAATCTTTAAGTGATTTTTCAGTTTTTAGGGTTTTTTTCTTTTTAGTTATCATTGTAACTTTGAATAATACATCTCAAATTTTTGTTTCTTGATGCATCATCTGTAGATAACATCTCTGATCTCATGTCATGTGAAATGAGGAAATTAGCATTCCTGTGTTTCTCTCTACCTTTCTACATACTCTTTACCCCCTCATATCATCAAAGTTGCATTTGCATTCAATTTTGTAACCATAATTAAGTCAGTCACACTCTGTCTGTAGACTGATTCTAAAAATCAAAATCCCATTTGTATTAAGACTATGTATTCATATTAAGATGGTTCACCACAGAACCAAATTGCATGATTAGGCTTCATAGAATTCTATATCATACACATACACATATAATTCTATATCATACACATGTGTGCCAATGAAAACCATGCCAAATTTCAGGATCAAATGAATTCTCTTTCTTATATTCTATAAATTCGTTAAAACCAGATCACATTTTGATTTTCATCATATGACTTTCTTATGTAGCTTTTTGTTTTTCCTGGTGTTTCTGATTGCTTTTTTTCCTTATTAATTAAAGCAATTTATGTTTTCACCTTTCATCCAACATTTTATTAATTATATGTTACAGGGGAATCTACCTTCTTTTAAAGATATTTTCCTGTTCTAGGATTGTTTTTAAAACTTACTGTAAACTTGTCTCCTGGATAAGGTCCACTGTTTCCTGGATCTTATTTTCTCCTCTTTTTTTGTTTCTATTCTTATTTTGCTAAAGTACATCTTATTTTTCATTTCAGAAAGGCTTCATGGAAGGTAAATTTTCACATTCTTTGTATGCCTGAAACTGTTTTAATTTTGTTATAAATACTTGCTTGATAGTTTAGGTATACACTTTTAGTTTCAAAATAATTTTTCTTCAAAGTCTTTAAGACATGACTTTATTATCCTTTAGCATCCAATGCTGAAAATTTGAAGACCGACGCCAATCTTACTCTCATTCTTTTGTAAATGACTTGCTACCTTCTTTCTAAAAGCTTTTTGAATCTTATCCTTGGATGAAACTTCAATTTTAAGATTGGTGACTCTCAAGGCACCTGGCTGGATCAGTCTGTTGAGCATGAGACTCTTGATCTCCTTGGGCCCCATTTTGGGTGTAGAGATTACTTAAAAGATAAATAAAAATTAAAATTAAAAAAAGACTGTGACTTTCTTCAGCTCTCATAAATTTTCCTCTGATACTTTCTACCCTTTATTTTCTCTCTTCTCTTTTGGGAAACCTCTTGAGGTGAATGTTGGACACCCTAGATTAATCTATGTCTCTAAACTTATATTGTTTGATATTTTGCATCTCTTTGCATTTTACTCTTTGTCCCAAGACAGTTGTTTGACTTTTTCCAGGTATGTTGTTAAATTTTTATTTGGGAAATCATATTTTTTATTTTCAACCATTCATTCATCATTCACTTGTTTAGTAAACACATATTGAGCCCTTGTTATATGCCAAGCATTCTTCTATGGGATACAGCAATGAACCAAACCTACGAAGTGTCTTTCCTTTTGATTAGAGAGGAGGCAAACAATAAACAAATGCACAAGTTGATACAGAATAAGTAAGTGCTATTGAGAAAAATAAAATAGATGTTTCTAGGAAGAAGTTGCTGCGGCTGAGGTCGAAGAGGTTGCTGCCTGTGTTCTCCTTTAGGATTTTGATGGACTCCTGTCTCACATTGAGGTCTTTCAACCATTTTGAGTCTATTTTTGTGTGTGGTGTAAGGAAATGGTCCAGTTTCATTCTTCTGCATGTGCCTCTCCAATTTTCCCAACACCATTTGTTGAAGAGACTGTTTTTTTTCCATTGGACATTCTTTCCTGCTTTGTCAAAGATTAGTTGACCGTAGAGTTGAGGGTCCATTTCTGGGCTCTCTATTCTTTTCCATTGATCTATGTGTCTGTTTTTGTGCCAGTACCATACTGTCTTGATGATGACAGCTTTGTAATAGAGCTGGAAGTCCGGAATTGTGATGCCGCCAGCTTTCCTTTTCTTTTTCAACATTCTTCTGGCTATTCGGGGTCTCTTCTGGTTCCATACAAATTTTAGGATTATTTGTTCCATTTCTTTGAAAAAAGTGGATGGTATTTTGATGGGGAAAGGGCAAAAATGAACTATTGGGATTTCATCAAGATAAAAAGCTTTTGCACAGCAAAAGAAACAGTCCACAAAACCAAAAGACAACCAACAGAATGGGAGAAGATATTTGCAAATGACCATATCAGATAAAGGGCTAGTATCCAAAATCTATAAAGAACTTATCAAACTCAACATGCAAAGAACAAATAATCCAATCAAGAAAGGGGCAGAAGACATGAACAGACATTTTTCCAAAGAAGACATCCACATGGCCAACAGACACATGAAAAAGTGCTCAACATCGCTTGACATCAGGAAAATCCACATCAAAACCTCCATGAGATACCACCTCACACCAGTCAGAATGGCTAAAATTAACAAGTCAGGAAACGACAGATGTTGGCGGGGATGTGGAGAAAGGGGAACCCTCCTACGCTGTTGGTGGGAATGCAAGCTGGTGCAACCACTCTGGAAAACAGTATGGAAGTTCCTCAAACAGTTGAAAATAGAGCTACCATAGGATCCAGCAATTGCACTACTGGGTATTTACCCCAAAGATACAAATGTAGGGATCTGAAGGGGTACGTGCACCCCAATGTTTATAGCAGCAATATCCACAATAGCCAAACTGTGGAAAGAGCCAAGATGTCCATCGACAGATGAATAGATAAAGAAGAAGTGGTATACATACACAATGGAATATTATGCAGCCATCAAAAGGAATGAGATCTTGCCATTTGCAATGACGTGGATGGAACTGGAGGGTGTTATGCTGAGTGAAATAAGTCAATCAGAGAAAGACATGTATCATATGACCTCACTGATATGAGGAATTCTTAATCTCAGGAAACAAACTGAGGGTTGCTGGAGTAGTGGGGTGGTGGGAGGGATGGGGTGGCTGGGTGATAGATATTGGGAAGGGTATGTGCTATGGTGAGTGCTGTGAATTGTGCAAAGACTGTTGAATCACAGGCCTGTACCTCTGAAACAAATAATGCAATATATGTTAAGAAAAAAAAGAAGAAGATAGCAGGAGGGGAAGAATGAAGGGGGGGAAATCGGAGGGGGAGACGAACCATGAGAGACGATGGACTCTGAAAAACAAACTGAGGGTTCTAGAGGGGAGGGAGTGGGGGGATGGGCTAGCCTGGTGATGGGTATTAAAGAGGGCATATTCTGCGTGGAGCACTGGGTGTTATGCACAAACAATGAATCATGGAACACTACATCAAAAACTAATGATGTAATGTATGGTGATTAACATAACAATAAAAAATTTGAAGAAAAATAAGAGAAAAATAAAATAGAGTAAGGTGGATAAGGGGTACTGAGGACGGGAATGGATGGTTTTATTTTATACAAGATAGTCCAGCAAGACTTCACTGATAAGTTAATATTTTCATGTGACACATATGAAGTGGCAGGGGCAACTATGTATAACTGTAGCAGGAAGGGCAAATAAAAAGGCACTGAGGTAGGAACTCTCTCCTTCTTTGACCCTTCTCCGTAGTAGATCAAAAAGGTGTTTTGGGACATTCCTAACTACATCTAAAATTTTAAGATACTCATATCTTGTTGCTTTGGAGGCTGCCACAGGATGCATTTGTAACTAAACTGTAGGCTCTAAAATAAATTAAAACCTACATATATTTTCAATCAAACAAGCTTAATTGGAGAGGTTCCTGAGGGCCAAGTACCAGGTGAAATGCTGGAGTTACAAAGATAAATAAGTCATCGTCCTTACCCTGAATGTAAACGAATAGCTAATGTGTAAGGCAGCAAACACATTGGATTTACGTATAAAGTAATTGAAAATGCGAATTGGGCATGTGAACACAGCTCACAGTGCAGCTGCTGGTGAGAAGAAAAAGTCAGGCAGGGAAGCTCCAGATAGGAGATGAAGCTGAATAGGATTGCATTATGGGGGCATTCCAAATGGTGGGAACCACATGAACACCTAACAACACACAGAAAATTTCCATCAAGAGTTTTTACTCAGTGCTCGCTTCGGCAGCACATACACTAAAAAAAAAAAAAAAAAAAAGAGTTTTTACTCAATTAAATCTAGTTTCTGGAGGTCTGGAGGTCTGAGAGTAGCACAAGCATATTAACTTAATCCCCCCCCACCCCCCATTCCCCTCCCCCCCAGAGAGAAAGAGAGAGAGAGAGAGTCTAAGAAAGGAAAGGGTTATAAGGCAGCAAGACCATGGGAGGACTCTTGATGAGTGGTCACCAACACATGGCTTTCTTCTGATTTTTAAAATATGAATTTTCCAAGTATGTGTGGCCTTGGACTGGAGGAGGCATGAGATAGAAACCCAGAACTGGACCAAACATCAGGAGTTTGTGGTCTAAAACTGGTGGGTTAGCTTTGGTCAGGTTACTCGTTCATAGTTACATCTGCTCAAGTTTTAATCAATTAATTAACTCTAAAGGCTTGAATATTGTCTCTCTGTTGTGCCAAAGCTCAGCTTCTTATAACTTCTATCAACAAGGCCTAGTTTGATGTTTTTGGAATAAAACTCTTCATCTTCTCCATTACAGCCCTTTACATGTTTAAAAATAGCAGGAGAGATCACCATAATAGTGGCTTCACAGATTCTCTCAGCCGGATGGAACCTTAGCTGTCTGGTACAATGCAGGGAACTTCTCTACAGCATCCCTGCTGGTTGGCTCTACAGCTCTATTTCAACTTACCCAGTGCTTTTCCAGGCACTCATTTCTTTTTTGAATGGCTCCAAATGTTCAAAAGCTCTCTAAATGTTCAAAAGCACTTCATCATTTTGATCTAAAATATGCTTCCCTTAATGTTTATCTACTGATTCAAGTTCTATGACACTTGTCTATTATGAGGCAATTTCAATTCTAACAATGAAATATTATAACAGACTGCTGCAATGAGACAAGGCAGGATTCATCGGAGCTATCATAAACAAAATCTCTAATCCCTTTCATATGCAAAGCGTTTGACTTTCAAAGCGTTTTCTGTCTCTATTATCTCATTTTATTTTTCAACATCTCAATGAGAAAAGACCTGCTAGGAGCCTAGGCAGCAGTAGGGAGTGGTGCCTCCTTCCATGAATATTATTGCTGTGTTTAGTAACACTGACAAGGATGGGAGAGAAATAATCAAGAAGGAAATGTCTCCGAAGATGCTCCGTGATCTGATGCCATCATCCTTTGGAATTCTGCTTGCTGATATGTGGGAATATCAGCACCTCCCGAGATAATGAAATGTGCCAGGACTATTCCTCACTGTCCTCCTATTTCTCACCAGAATCACAAGTCTCTGTGGTCAATGGAATTCATGATAAAAGCAAAACATCAGAGCCTTCTTCACATCTTCTCTATGGATGGGCTACAGAAAGCTCTCTGGTAAGATGTTGGCTCTTCTGGAGATACCCAAGTTGACAGACTCCAGAAATATACAGAGATAATATTCAGATCTGTACTTAATCTCTTGATCTTTGTCAGTCTTGGGCCAGTTACATGGATAGTTTGGTGAGACCTGAAGGGCAGGGATGGGGGAGGAGGACGCCCTTCCTTTCAGGCAATGGGCATGAAAAATACCTTTGTGAACTCAGTGGTATAGAATTGCAGGCAGAAGTTTCAGGAAACCTGACAAATCTTTCTCCCAACTACTGTATCAGACCTCAGGAATTCCTTTAGACTCCAACTCATGGGCAAATTGAGTTCCCCATCCATTTTCATAAGTTACAGTGGAAAAACATTGTCTCTTCCTAGCTTCTCTTTGATGTGGAACACAAAATCCTTACTGGCCCCTTTAAAAGCAAGAGAGATTAACATTTCTGTTCTTGGTCCAAAGAAAATGAATGTGCCTTTTATATTTTCGTATAGTCTGGCTGGAGACTTCAAGAAAGCAAAGACTCACTTGAAGCTCTAGGACTTGATTTTCTACACCAGGGGCATGGAGCTCCAAGGAGCCTGGTGGCAGGAGCACTTGTAGAAGTACCTTTCTGGTCCCTGGGGCTCAAAACAGACCTTACACTTCACAGCAGGAGAGCGGTGCCAAATTTGCCCAAGTGTGGAAGAAGAATCCAGCTACCCTTCTTCTGATGAGCAGATCAAAGGCATCACATTTCATTGTTTCAGGAGAAGAGAAATGGAAAAATAAAAGGAAAGCAAATCAAAGGATGAAGGAAAAGGGGAAATCCCTCTCATATGGAGTAGACATAGTAGGCAAAGTGGAATAGTTAAGAAACTATGTATTATATGATTTATGTACCAGAAGTCCTTCTCTTGGACTTTCTAGAAATTACCTATATAATCTTTTACTTCATAGTTGAGAAAACCGATGCCCAGAGACCTTGCCCCCAAACATAACAGGCAGTTAGTAGAACTAGGAATTGCATCCAGGTCTCGTGATTCTTTCATTACTGGTAAAGTATAAAATGAAGGCTCAGTCCTATGGTAAATTTCTAGACTTTTTAGGAATACATATAAGCATCCCATGAAGCGTTAAAAATGCTGTCTAAGGCAACCATTTAATGGCATTAAAAAGATGTTAAGATTTATAACTAAGGAAAAAATAGGTTAAAATATCATGTGTAATATGACTATTATATTTTATATAAATTAAAAATACTTATCTAGTAGAAAAACTAGAAAAACATTATCCTTATGAACTATTATCATTTGCTACCTCTGAATGGAGAATTATAGATGAATTTAATCTTGTTTTTACTTTTTCATATTTCCCAAATTTTAAACAGTAAACATGTATTACTTTTGGATTAAAAAAGGTAATTATTAGGGCACCCCTAGTGGCTCAGTCAGTTAATTGTCTGACTCTTGATTTTGACTCAGGTCATGATCTCAGTGTCATGGTCTCAGGGTCATGAGATGAGCCTCGCATCAGTCTCCTTGCTCAGTGCAGAGTCTGCTTGAGATTTTCTCTCTTCCTCTGCCTCTGCCCCTCCCCCTGCTCTTTCTCTCTTTCAGAATAAATAAAAAAATAAAATCTTAAAAAAAATAGAAAAATAAAAAAGGTAATTATTTGGAAAAAGAGATGGAAGGCAGAATTGTTCTTGGATTCAAGATTAAAGTTCTTGAATTTCAATCTTGGGAAGTGATTTAAGAGGAAGAGCATGATTTCAATATAAATTCTTCACTCCAAGCTTCCTTGAATTTTGGTCATCTTTAGAGCTGACTTCTACAATCTGGACAAGTACTAGCCCTTCTGTACCTCTGACCCATCAGAGGATTTTTTTGCCTCACACTAAGCAAGGAACAATAATATTTGTTTTCACTTTTACTCTTTTGGGGGGTTTTTTGGCCCTCTTTCGATGTATCTATTACTCAAACACCCAGAATTTCTAAAAATCCATGTTCGAAGTGCTTCTCCCTGGGAGCAAGGTCAGCATTGTTGGCTATCCCAGATGTTTTCTGGTTGGTGCAAAGTTTGAGTTCAAGCTTATATGATTTCCTTAGCTGCCCTTTTAAAAAGAAAGAAAGAAAGAAAGGAAGGAAGGGAGGAAGGAAGAAAGGAAGGGAGGGAGGGAGGGAGGGAGGGAGGAAGGAAGGAAGGAAGGAAGGAAGGAAGGAAGGAAGGAAGAAAAAGAAAGAAAGAAAGAAAGAAAGAAAGAAAGAAAGAAAGAAAGAGAAAGAAAGAAAGAAATTGGTACTGTAGATAACTGATTTGTATGCAATAAGGGAAGTTAAAAACTGGATTGTATAATCACAGTGTTTCTTTCCATACTCTACACTCAACCAGCCCTGGGGTCCCTTTTCTATACACCTATACACTGTGAAGAGTTTTCTGTGACCAACAGCCATTGATAAGAATGAGTAACGTATTTCAGGTTTTTTTCAGACCTGAAACTCTTGGCAAACAAATGAGGAGGGAAACAAAACCCAAAAGTCTAGATTCAGTCCAGCAATCACAAGTCAATTGCTTCTATTTTTCTCATCCTTAAGGAAAAATAAGATGAAGGATGTACTGATGCCACTACTCAAATAGTAAAGGAAAAACACTCCAGATGTCGGCTGAATTACCCAGATAACAGACAAAAAGAAATCTGGTGTGAAGTGGTGACTCATTCTGCCTGTTTACACAGCCTGAATTTTCTGGTTAATTGTCAGTTCTTCACTTCACTTTGTGTTATGTAAAAGATAAATTATTCTCCTGACAGGTTTATTTTTATGTTGATTGGGAAAGAGTTCATGCTGAAACAGTTGTGTTTTCTGGGGACGGAGTTGGGTGCCAGAGTTTGGTAAAGCGTGTGACACCAGCAGGAGCAATGAAAGGAGGATTAAAGATCAAAGAACAAAAGTTAAGAAATTATAGGTAGATTGGAGAGTGTATAACCAACATTCAAATATCCATCCATCCATCCATCCAACCACCCACCCATCCATCCATCCACTCATTCATCCATCCATCAAATATTTATACAGCCTTTACTTTAGGTCTTAGGTATAATGATAAGAGCTACAGGAACAATGGTAAACCAGACTGATACATTTCTTTCCCACCCCCCACCCATGATTTTACATTAAACAAGGGAGATGGACGTTACACAAGTAATTACAACATCATTTTTCCTACAAAAGAGAAAGTAGTATGCTATTAAAACATGTAATGAGAAGACAATCTAGTGAGAGAGGGGGAGGGGTGATCAGAGAAAGCCTCCTCACAGGGGTAGCATTCAGGTTGAAACCAGGCATATGTGAATGGCTGAGACATACAGATCACCTTAGTTTGTCTCCCTGGTCCCTGAGTTCAGGAATCATCTCAGCTACGTTGAGTTAGAAAGGGAAGTATCAAGGATAAAGATGTCAACAGCAAACCTGGTAGTTGATTGAAATGGTGTTCCCAAAAGCACAAAAACAGACCAATCTACTTCTAATCATTCATCAGCACCAGGCCAAAATAAGAGAGCGCATTAATAACTGATGAATGTGGCTTTCTATAAATCTCTCAGTGCATTTATGGCTATAGCTGACTGCGGTTAATTGGACTTCTGGTCTTCAGCATGTTTTGAAACAGCAAATCCATGGTGATGTTTTGGTGGTACATTGGATTGCTCTTTCCTCTCCCTGGTTTACTGGGGACTGAGCTATCTACTGAGTTCCCAGGTATCTGATGTGAAAATGGGAGAATAATTCCATCAACAGTTCAATTAATCTGAATTTTGCTCCTATAGTGCTAGTTATCTTAGCTTCAAACATAGACCTATAGACTCACCCAGGATGCTCAATATGCAGCTGACAACAGGTTAACCATTTAGCTTTGAAGAGATGTCACAACCTTATTTATTAGCTTCCTTAACATAAAGATTGATCTACGTGACTCAGTTTACTTATTTGAAAGGTGATGAGATTGCAGAATCCCTAAAGATTCTTCCCAGCTCACAAGCTCATGGTTGCTAGAATTGTTGTCATGATGGTACTGTTCTGGGAAGCATATCTTGTCTGAGCAGATGCTCCTGATTTGGTCCAGAGGAAGAGCATGGATAGGGAGATGCCCAAGGCACAGAGAATGTAGAGTTGGAACAGAGGCAGCCAATCTTGAGCACCTAGAGAAAGCAGAGCTCAGACAGCCTCCCAGCAGCCCAAACAGCCTCCCATGAAGGGGAGGGAGTTTAGGACTACTCTATCCAGTATGAATCAGGAAATATATTAATGGTCTCAGTGTCCCTCCATTGAAAGTGGTTTGCCTTCTAACTGGGGACTAGAAAACCTGCTTGGGAAAATTCAAAAGGACGGCCCTGTTGTCATCTTGGGGAGGAGGGCCTGACCCCAAGACTGGGCTCAATCTGTAATCAGTGGACTGTTTCTAAAGGGAAAATTAATGCAAGCAACATTGTTTGGTATGAGCCACCAAGAAGAAGCTGGGGCTGGTCTTCTATAAACCCAGCAGGACCCCCTTTGTCAGCAAGCTTGTCCTAATTGCATTATTGAGTGCTGCATCAGGCTCTCCTGTCCTGAGCAGCAGACCAGCACTCCAGCCACAAGGGAGGAGCAGCTCCCGCATTCTCAGGATTCATGGAGCATGGTGGCCGGGAAATGGAAGCCTGCACTGCCATTGATAACAATGGTTCATATTCATCAAGTGCAAACTTAATGAATTAAATACTTAGCACTCAATGCCTCTTTAATTCTCACAATAATCCCTGAGGTGTATGTATCCTTCATTTTCCATAGGAGGAACTAAAGGTCAGAAAGCTTAAAATGCCCAAGGTAACATAAGAAGAAGTGGGGCTGGGATTCAAGATGGGACAGTTTAATCTCAAGTCTACAGCACTGTGCTAGAACACAGTGCTCTACTGTAATCATGATCAGATCAATAAAGTCACACACTTAAAAAGAAAATTTTGCTTTATTTCATAATACAAATGGAGCACAAGTTTGTATGCAAAGCAGAAAACACAAACATATAACAAGAATAAAACAAACATCTCCCATGCCACCAGAAATGACGTAGGTCATTAGTGCTTTCAAATTTCAAACAAATGGTGTCATGCTGTACATACTATATTTTGACCTGTCAAGCCATAACCTGTTAGACTCATAACATTCATATTCACGTGCAATGTGATAGAGGAGTAGGCTTGCTTGCTGAAATGAATGAGGAAGCTCCGCCAAGCAATGAGCAACGTAGAAAGACAACACCAGTAAATGAACTGCAAGTCTCAAAACAATGCATATAACATAATCCCTTGAGAAAGGTGTAGGAACAAGTGTGTGTGGGGGCGGGAGGGGGGCTGCATATCAAACCATAAACAATAGTTACCTTTTTGGTGTGAGACCGGTTGGAGGGGGCAGGCATGGTGATTTTTAGTTTTTATCCATACTCCTTTGTATTGTTTGAATATACTACAACCCCCTATTAATTTTATAATTAAAAATTGAGATTTAACACTAACCGGGCCGGAGTCGATTGACAGAGAGAAAAAGGAAAGGTATTTCGAGGAACAAGGGGCACAGTGACAAAGGAATGGAAAAAGGAATAGAGTCAAAAAGGAGGTAATTAGAGACGGGTTTCAGTGGGCTATCATATACCCCATCATCATCTGCTCTGCTCTGTTGGAACTTATTGAATTTGTGGAATTCAAAGGATGTTCTGTGAACCCAGGAGAACCAGGATGGAGAAGCATCTTTCACAAACCTGATCTAAGCTACTTTGCAGGGTGTCCATCTGGGGCCCTCTCCCCGGCCCATTTCACATTGGAGAGGGGAGGGAAACAACAAGAAAGCTGGTTTGAGCAGCATGGGGTCCTGGGAGGACTATGCCAAGAACTCTAGCTTCTCCATCGGCCAGCTGGCACAGAGAAGGACCAGCACCTGGGCTCCAGATGTGTGCACACACGTATGTGTGCCACTGTTGATCCATCTGGGGCTCAAGACACAGGCTTGGCTTTTGATCACGGAAAGGAGATAGATTCATTACAAAGTACAGGATAAGAAGTTCCAGAGCTGGAGCGTGAATAGACAAAGGTTCTCTGTTCCTTGTTCTCCTTTCATCTTATCTTCTGGGGCCCCTCTGATATTTGGTGACAACTGAACTTGTAACGGTATCTGGATTTTACCTCCATTCAGTTTTGATAATTTGTTTAGATGCTGTTTTCCTGCATATATGGAGTCTTCTGAAACATCAGAGGTTTTTTTCAGTGAGATGGAAGGAGAAAAGAGGTAGCATTTACAATGCAATAAATGATGATTTTGCTTTGTTTCTCATTAAATTTAATGCCATTGCTGAGTTTAAACTTGTTTTGTGTGCAGACAGAGGTTTAAAATATGGATTGCTGGGGCGCCTGGGTGGCGTAGTTGGTTAAGCATTTGACTCTTGGTTTCGGCTCAGGTCCTGATCTCAGGGTTGCAAGATCGAGCCCCATGTGGAGGCTCTGCGCTCAGTGGGGAGTCTGCTTCTCTCCCTCGTTCTCTCCCTCTCCCTCTGCCCCTCACCACCTGTGGAAGGGTTGAGCACCCTTGCAAGGCTAAGATTCTGGGAATTCATCTTCATTTTTTCCTCTTAGGAAATATTAACTTGCAATGTCATTTGTTATGCTGAGAAAAGGAAAAAGATTTCTTCACGTTTAAGAGCAGCAAATCGCTTGGTGGTAATTATTCTAGAAATTCATTCAGGCTCTATTCCAAATGTGTCTAAACTCTATTGAAACTACCATCCTTCAGGCTGGGCTGTGCAGATATTCAGAGAAGCAAACAATTCTTTCAACCTACTCTTTCACATGGGAGCCCAAAGATATATATGTCCTCTAGGTAACTGGGTTTTTAATTTTTTTTTCTTGAGCATCTTGACATATATAGTTATCTTCCCTGAGGTCCTTCTCCATAGAATTTGATATCAAATAGCATGGAAAAAAACAACCAGCTTTGCCTTTTGCAGTTAACTGTTTATACCCGATCATCCAATTTATTTATTTGACAGAGAGAGACACAGCGAGAGAGGGAACACAAGCAGGGGGAGAGGGAGAAGGAGAAGCAGGCTTCCCACAGAGCGGGGAGCCCAACGTGGGGCTCGATCCCAGGACCCTGGGATCATAACCTGAGCCAAAGGCAGACGCCTAACGACTGAGCCACCCATGTGCCCCCCGATCATCCAATTATATAGTAGCCTCAACAACCTCATGAAATTGGGCTGGTATATTATCCCCTCTTTGACAGATGACTTGACTGAGGGGCTCTGTTAGGGGAGGGAGGTTCCATGCTGCTACGAGTGCATACCCTCTTCCTTTGGAGGATCATTCTCTTTTGCCCCGTACCATCCATGTGGATCAGAAAGCATTCCTTCTGTGGATGGCCTAATTTACCCTGGAGTTCTATGTTTTTTTCATCAGGGTGGTGTATTATTTTTTTTTAACTTTATTATAGGGGCACCTGGGTGGCTCAGTTGGATTAAGCATCTTTCTTAGGCTCAGGTTATGATCTTGGGGTCCTGAGATCTAACCTCGAGTCCAGCTCCCAGCTCATCAGGGAGCCTGCTTCTCCCTCTCTCTCTGCCACTCCCCCGGCTTATGCTCTCTCACTCTCTCTCTGTCAAATAATTAAATAAAAAAAAAATCTTTAAAAAATAAACTTTAGTATGATACACATAATATAAAATTTATCACTGAACCATCTTTTGTTTAAAAGGTTTTATTTTTAAGGACTCTCTACACCCAATGTGGGCCTTGAGCTTACAACACCAAGATCAAGAATCACATGCTCTACTGACTGAGCCAGTGGGCACCCCACCATTTTAACCATCTTAAATGTATATTTCAGTGGCTTTAAGTAATGACCACCCCCATGCATGTCCAGAACTTTTCATCATCCTAAACTGAAACCCTGTCCCCATTAAACACTAACTCCCCATTTCCTACTCCCCTCTGACCCTGCTGACCTCATTCTACTTTCTGTCCCTAAGAATTTTATTATTTTAGGTATCTCATAGAAGTAGAATCGTACAATATTTGTCTTTTTGGGTCTGGTTTATTTTGTCTAACATTCTATCCTTAAGGTTTATCCAGGTTCTAGTATGTGTCAGAATCTCATTTTTCTAAAGCTGAATAATATTCCATTGTTTGTATCTACCACATTGTGTTTATACATTCATGTCTTGATGGACATTTGGGTGGTTTCCACATTTTGGCTATTGTCAATAATGCTACCGTGAACCTTGGTGTACAAATAGCTGCGTGAGTCCCTGCTTTCGATTCTTTGGGCTGTATACTTAGAAATGAATTCTGAATCCTATGATGATTCTATGTTTAATTTTAGGAGGAATCACCATACTGTTTTCCATAGTGGGCATACCGGTTTTATGTTCTCACCAGGATTTGTGGAAGTGTTCCAATTTCTCCACATCCTGACGGACACTTGTTCTTTTCTAGTGCTGGTTTTTTTTTTTTTTTTGTTTGTTTGTTTGTTCGTTTGTTTTTTGTTTTGGATAAGAGCTGTCCTAATAGGTGTGAAATGGTGTCTCATTGTGATTTTGATTTACATTTCCCTGATGATGAGTGATGTGGACCATCTCTTCATGTGCTTATTGGTCATTTGTATATCTTTGCCCAAATGTCTATTCAAGTCCTTTACCCATTCTGTAATGGGGTTATTTGTTTTGTTTGGAGTTCTTATGTATCCTGAATATTAATTCCTTAGCAGGGATTTGCAAATATTTTTTTTCCATTCTGTGGGTTGCCTTTTCACTTTCTTAATAGTGTCCTTAGAAGCACAAAAGGCTTTAATTTTAGTGAATTCCAACTTACCTATTTTTGTTTTAATTGCCTGGGCTTTTGGTGTCCTATCCAATAAATCGTTGCCAAATCCAATGTCATGAAGTTTCCCCCTATGTTTTCTTTTAAGAATTTTATAGTTTTAGCTCTTATGTTTAGGTCTTTGATCCATTTTGAGTTAATTTTTGTATATGGTGTAAGATAAGGATTCAACTTTATTCATTTATTGTATGTGGATACCGATCTAATGCTGCATTTCAGAAAATACTATTTTAAACAACACTTCCTGCTTTCTTGGGCATTCTCCTGGCAACTTACAACAGTGGTGACTTATTTGGCACCATTCAGATTTCTAGCTTATGCTCTTTCTCACCATGACAGGTAGTGGAAGAGGTTGGAGCTAAGGTCCTAAAGGCTTGCTGTCTGTATGAACCCTTATGTAGACAACGTCCAACTCTGGAACTTCTTAATAATCACACTGTACCCCTTTGGAGGACAAGAATTCAAGTCGTCTCTGCATTTCTTCAAGTCTCTTGCAAACACAGTAAATACAATTACAATTAGTTGCAATTGGTTTAATTGACGATGAGCTTTTTAAATAGCATGCATTGCACTGTATTGCAATGGTTGATTTAGGTCTCTCTTCCCACGACAGTGCAAACTTGTTATTTTTCTAGCGTCTAGCACAGTGCTTGGCATAGACATTTATTAAACAAAACTGCACCAATGGCACCATGTCTTCCTTTCTTCGAAGCCATATTAAAGTGCATAGGCAAAAGATGAGCAGTAAAATCCTGTTTCAATTACAGCACCATCTTAACTGCACTGCTAACTTTATATAGTGAAGGATAATGACGACGTTGCTCTGAGTGACGTTTATTAGATTTTCATAGACTTTCCAAGTTAAGCATTTGTGACTTCATTAGAAGGGGAAAGGAGCCAACTATGACAAATCCTAACTCCCATCTATTCCTCAAAAAAAAAAAGCAATCTTTTAGCATAAAAGTCTTAAATTAGGCAGCCAAATAATGACTTTTCAAAAAAAATTCTCTAACAAAATAACCATATTCATAGAAGTGATGTTACATGAATGTAACATTGTTTATCGTGGTTCTGAATATGTGAATAAAAGATGCTGTATGTTTTCATCTAAAACAAATGTATGATTTTCACATTGCTCACGTTTTCTCTAAATGGGAAGTATATGAACATTTCTGTCTTTTAATTGCTGTGTCAGAGTCAGGGCCACTGAAACTAATCTATTTTAGACATCACCTAAGGCCAGACTTACATGACTAGGGTATTTTAACTTTATTTTAAAGAATTTCCAAGGCTCTATTTGGTCAGCTCTGTTCCATATAATTATTTTCTTCTCCTTAGGAAATACCGCATTTCACATCAGGTTAACAGAGATAAATAAAAAGCCTGAGCAGGTGACTGGTTGGTAGATATCCTGCTTTCTGACAGCCTTGTGGGACCTGATTCTACATCAGGCTTTGACTCTCCAGACCCCTTGCCTAGGTTAAATGGGACTCCATTGAATCCATGAATATTCACATATTCAGTAGAAAGTAAATCTAATGCATCAACAGAGGATGAGACACGTTATCCCACAGAGCTAGTTCCTTTCGGCTCATCTCCCTCCTCATTACTCTCCATGGCTGAGTTATATTTAATTGAAGGATAATTTGAAGGATAGAAAATAAGGTGTGATTTAGTGTTACCCCAGCCGGTAACAACATTTGCTTTTCCACCTAGACCAAAGAGCCTGTCCTGGTGGCTTGCCTTCACGGTGTCAGGGACTAGGGCGCATGGCCTTTTTTTCCAGCTTTCCCGGTCTTGACCACACCCCCCAATTTAAGGAGGCAGCTCTATTAGAAACATTATGGTCTTTGCATCCTCTATAGCCATCCAGCGGAGCATTCCCGCAGGTAGTTGGAAAGAGACCACAGACACTGAGGGAGGCTCACTCAGGACCTTTTCTTCACCCAGGCTCTCCGGCAAAGTAGTAAGTGAAGTGTGAGTTTCTGCCTAAAACTTTGCTATTTCTCTTTTCCCTTTTGTGTGTGTGTGTGTGTGTGTGTGTGTGTGTGTGTGTTTCATTCTGGGGGATTAAACAGTAAATTGATGGGGACTTTCAGGATACAGGCGGGTTTTCTCTTTCTCTTTTCACATTTTTCTGTATATTCCATTCAATTACTTAATAACAATTTCAAAAATACTTCTTAACATTCTTAAAATAGTCTGAAATCAAGAGTGTTTCACTCTTTTCCCTGCTTTATAAAAGCAAAATCATACACGTTTTAGAGACTCGCAGATTACTTGTCAGAAACTCTGAATTTTCCTCACATATTGGAGCAGTTCCAAAGAAATGAAGCTGTAGTTAAACATAGAAATTCCTTTTTTTTCCTCTTTCACTCCTAGCAAGCCTATTGCTTTCCTTTTTTTTGCCCAGCCCCTTAATGAATTTTTATAGAGAGGAAATTGCTACAGGTTTGAGTCTTGCAAGCCAAAGTAGCCAAATTTTTTTTTTTGTATTTTTTTGGGTGCTTTTCCCTGTTTTGTGACTCCTACTCCTCCAATATTCTACCTGTTTTGGGGGGCTGTAGCTGAGACAGGGAGAGGCTCAAAGTCACGGGGGTATTTCTTCTCTCCCCCGCAGAGCCGGACTTCAGTGGCGCTGTAGCTGAACAGCAGGGGGTGTGGACATCCCCCTCCATTCGGTGATATTTTTTTCTCCTGTAATGCCACTTTGTGGCTTCTCCGCTGCTTTAACAAGCCCCTGTTATCCCACCTTTTAAAGTAGCATTATACGTGGATGAACTGTTCAAAAAATTCTGGGGTATTGAGATCAAGGCATTCACTTGTAGCTTTTCCTTACTACTTTTTGGGTAAGATTTTTTTTAAACCATTTCCCCCCTTATTTCATACCATTGCTGGGCAACAGAAAAGAGAGATATCTGCTAAACAACAGGAAAAACAGATTCTAAAATGATAACTCTGACAGTTCCATTTGATTTGTAAAATGACTGACATTTTGACTCTTCCATCGGTTGTGGCTCTGGATTGCGTCGTCTCCTCTTTATCTAAAAAGAAAACCCTTTGTTTCTGCAGGCAGGGGCTATGCGTGGAGGGTTTGCTGGGTGGCCCCTGTTGCTGATGAGATTTTTACTTACCTGTTGTTGTTCCTGAATGGAGGGAAGGGACAGCTAATGAGTTAATGTCTGCAAAGTGCTTTGAAGATGAAAAGCCCTTTTCATGTGTTCAGTATTGTAGTTATTAATATTAATATTTGAAGAAGCATGCTGCTTCTAATTGTAAATCAACAACTTCCATCCTTGCCAACTCAGTAGTGAAAAAACAAACATTCAAAAGCAGCCTCACAGCCTCTTCCGTCCTGGTTCCGCTGCTGAGGAGGAGGGAGGCAGAGAGTCTGATTACAGAAGGGCACCTTTGCTTCCAGGCTCCTTAAACCGATGTGCTAGTGGGTAGAGGGGCCACGAGGTCCAAGAGTAGAGCCTGGAAGAAGGTAGGTTAAAGGTGTCATCCTTCAACACCTGGTAATCTGTGGCCCTGGAGCGCTGGTTGAGAGCATGGACCTGGGCCAATTGCCTGCCTCAGATTACAATGACGTTCAAAGGCGAGTGGGGTCAGAACTGGAACCAGCCGCTGGATTTGGCATCGAGAAAGTGGATGTGCATTTGGGTCCCATTAGAGACTGGCTTAGTAACTGAGAACAGGTATTTAACCTGACTGTTCCTAAAATGTGAACAATGATTTGCGCCCCACCTATTCCATAAAGATGAGTAAACAGCATAAAGAATAAAAGTGCCAATCCTGTTGAGGGACGGTCTGAAGTAATATTGTAACAAATTGGTTGTGTGGGGGCAGATCCCTTGGGGAAGGTGAGGCAGAAGGCAGACACATGGTGGGGAAACAAATGATTAGCCCTGACATTCTTCTCTTTGATTACACCCAGAGCCTCAGTGTACCACTGAATTTCTCATCGATAATTCCCATTCTGCCGTACCTCCTGATTTTATTCATTGATGAACAGATCTGTTTTCCACAGAAACTCTCCTTTTCTACTTACCCATTGAAAATTCCCATTTCTGCATCAAGCAGCAGAAGGAAGGGTTACATCTCAGAAGCTGGGACACCCTCCACACTCCCAGCTTTCTTTCTTTCTATATGGAAATTAAAAAGTATTTAGTATTTGAGCAAACTAAATGTGGTAGGCAGCAATTTAGTGGCATGGGAGGCAAATTTTGTGAGTATTCAATCCTGGGGAAACTCAGATATGAAAACAACTCATTTTATGTCTCTTCATCTCCTTTGTCCCTGCTCTACTGAAAATGTAGCTTTAGGGAACTCCACCTTTTAATCTTGGTGATTCTCCGGGTATCACACCTAGTTTCCTCCACTTTACCTCTGGAGGATAATAATTCCTAATATTTATCGAGCACTTAGCATGCTCCGGGGCCCTTGCTGAGTGCTTTGCACAGACTACTTCATTTAAGCCACATCGAAGTCTTTGAGGTGGGCACTCTTGTTATTCCCATTTAACAGATGAAGACACGGAGGCTTGGTAATATGACCAGTTTAGAGGTGGGACCTGATTAGAACCCAGGGGCTGTGAGTCCATGCCTTGGGGCTGGCATTGGATCTCAAAGGAACCTTCGTAGCTTTCAGATACTTACACGAGTTTAGTCTGGATTCTTCTGCTTTGACTCATGATTTACTCTTATTTGGGAGGGTACTGTGGAATAGTCCTCTTTTCCAAAGGGGGATCTGTGAATCAACCATCGTCAGAGAGATACTCACTGTGTAGAAAAGTTACAAGATCCGGTTGACTAGATCAGCATAGCTCTCCTCCAGTGTCTCTTGTGACCAATATTGACTGAATTTCTGAGCTGTCTCCAGCCTTGTGTTGGGTGATGTGACAGATACAGAAAGAATAATAATGGGAGTTCCATTTTAAAATCAACACAATTTTATTTTAGAACACAAGATCTTACCTGAAAAGAGGTTGAAAATAAAAGACCATGTAAGTGCTAAGCTATGTGACACAATCTATGAGTGTTTTGGGACTTCAGATAGCAAGAAATCGTGTCTAGAGCAGGGAGTGAAATCTATTTCTGATCAATTTCGTTTCTCATAGAAGAGGATAGATTTGATATTCCAGTTGACCAAGGGCTGCCACTGTCTCAAGACCTTAGAGGAGAAGCCTGGGAGAGTACTTACTAGAAGGAGAGTCAAGAAGCAACCTCTTAGTGAAGATGTCAAGAAAATATTATCAATGGGGGAAATAAAATCTAGAAATTTTCAAGCGATGTGGAAAAGTAGAAACCCCCAGAATTATAGCCTTTTTTTTTTTTTGCATTTACATTTTTTGAACTTTTCATTTTGAAATCATCTCCAATGCATCGGAAGTTGCAAAACACAAATCAGAGAGTTTCCAAGTTTTAGGTCATTTAAAATTGTGAAAAATATAATGAAAATTATTTTCCTTGATCATCTTTTGGTGCTCCCAGTGAGCTTTTTAATCCACAAGGGTTCCAGTCAATGGGGAGAAACAGCAATGCCAGTTTCTTGACATTAGAGGCTAAGACCACAAGTTCCTAGGAAAGGCAAGAAGCCTTGTCAAATGCCGCCATCCTCAGGCACGTGGCTTGAGAGGCACGGGCAGGTCCTGAGCTGCAGGTTCCCCTGGTCAGGCTTGGATTGTAGCTAAGATAAAAAATCAAACTTCTGCTCAGCCTGTGCCACAGATGTCTTCTTGCCTGGTCCTCAGTGGGCTTTGCCTCCTGAACACCTGCCTTGTTGTAATCACTCATGAATTTAACCAAGTTTGTCCAGACGCTTCTTTGTTCCTCAAAGTGAGGTCCTCTGAGTCGCAGCATCAGCATCATGTGGGATCTTGCTGGAAATGCAGATCGTCCTCCGGCTGTACCTCAGACCTGCTGACTCAGGCTTTGCATTGTAACACCATTCCCAGGTGATTCCTATGCAAATCAGTTGGGGAAGTGTGGCTCTAAAGAAAAAAAAAGCCAAAACACACAAAAAATGAAAAACGCGAACAAACAAAAACTCTTGCAGTATTTTCCATAGCAGCTTACTACTTCCTTATGTTTGTATCTAGTTGCTGAAGTGTTATTCCACAAAAGATAAGACATTTATATCAAAAAGATGTTGGTTTAACTCGAGAAAGGCTACAATATTTCCCTCTATGTGCCATGCAATCTTTCAATGGGTTTGCTCCTCACTGTAAGAAAAATGCTTACTTCTTGGTTTTATGCATAACAATGGTACAAATAGACTACCATTCAACAGAAATTGTGGTTCTTTTCTCCAGTGAAATTCTTGACTAATGCCTACTCAACCCCTGCTTACGGAAGAGAATCCTTTTCTGATTATTTAAATGCAAGTCCTTTAGAAAAAGAGACAAGGGATTTAGGCCATCTGGGTTCTAGCTCTAATACCTGAATGAATAGCTTCTGCTGTTTTGGGCACTGAAAATAATAATTAATAAAACCCACTATGACTATGAATGCATGAATGCTTACTAATGCCAAGCTCTGTGACAAAATAGCAATAAATAATGACCACTATTTGTTGACCATTTTATCATGTGTAAAGCACTCTGCTAAGCACATTTATTTTATCCAGCCTTTCTCAATGATCCTGAAAGGATGGGTGTTATTACCTCCAATTTATTGTTGAGGACACTAAGACTTTGTGAGGTTAAGAAACTTGCCCGTGGCCATATGCTCAGTAAGGAGCTGCAGGTTAACCCACAGTCTGTAACTCCAGAGCTCTTTATTGCTGGTTAACACTTAACCTCTCTGAGCCCAGTGTATTCCAAGAAAAAAAAAATGGCAGGCTTGATGGCTCTTTTCCAACTCCAAAATTGACTGACTTTGCAAAATCCCTCTTTCTATAAGAGGGGCAGCAAGCTGTTTAACATTATATCCAGAAATCTGAACCTTACAATTTGGGCAGTAAAACAAATGAAACAACACCATGAAAATCATAATCGGACATAGTCCAAGAAGTTGCTTGCCGGATTTGAGAGATCTAAGGCAGCTGGTGTCCTTTGGTTCAGTTTGAAAAGGGCATTATTCAGATCTATCCTGTTCCCCTTTCATGTTCTCTTAGTATCTACCTCTGTTCATGATGTCTTTCGGTTTTGTTGAGAGCTTCTTAGGATCCCGAACCATATCTAAATTCTAGATTATATCCAACGTGCTCCACACGCTGTGAGTTGAAAAGTAATTATTTAAAATTCTAGGCTCTTTTGGGATTTCTTGGGCAGCATCCATCGGGTTAGAGGTGACATTTTTAGTCTTGCAGACCTTCTTTGGATTCGACTTGGCCAAGAATCTCATATACCATGACCTCTGCCATATCCGTCATTGTGAAGCAGAGTACTTAATGTCATTTCTCTAGCTTACATTTTTTTTGTTTCTAGTTTCTTAGTAAAAAACAATTTTAATTTATCTGTTCAGTTCTTCATAGTAACTACAATGTGCATGGTGGCCAACTGTGATCATTTGCTGAATTTCATGGTTAAATATAGGATTTGAGGAATGACATTTGGAGATGAGGCTGTGGGCACTTTTACTGTAAAACAGTGTACTGAATGTTACCTTCAGTCTTCCAGAGGATGCTCCCACATGAAGCCTGATTGACTAGAAAAAGTAGAGTGCTAGTTTCTGCTAAGTTTCAGAGATTAGGATTGACATCGTGGTCATAAAATTCCTCTCATTTAAGAGCAGGCAGGTTTTAACGTATTCCCTTGATGTTTATGAGAAGCAACTCCATTCTGCCCACTGTTCACAATGCCATTCCAACAGTGTGACTGGGAAGGATTTGTTTCCATGATGAGGAAACATAAAATAGTCTACGAGGCACTCCTAATTTCCTAATTGCTATGGTACAGCAGACTAAAACCATCTTATATTCTCTCTCTTTTTCAGGACATATTAACGAGTTACTCCTTGAGGAAGGGCAAAGCAATATACTCTTGTAATAGTATAACATAAGTGTAGTTTTAGTCTTCCAAGAAAGATTGGTTGAGCTATGTCTATTTGTACAGCACTTGAAAGTGTTATGCTTTCGTTAGGAGATGGGGGTGGTTTAGAGAAATAGGAGATGGCTATGAGTCATGTTCATGCCTCTATTCAAGTAAGGCTTGGAACACCAATTATCAGTGAAGCAGGGGAGAAGTAAGACTGTGATGTTAGCTGTACCCTAAGTGGCTGCTTGGTGAATTTAGTGAAGGTGCCGCGTTTAGTTTAAGACACAGAAGGCAATAGCACATAAATCAGAACACTGCCTTTATGGGTCAGGGTTGGCTACTTAAAATAAGAAGGAATGTTTACTACTGTAATGTTGAAATACCCAGTCAAGAAAACAAAGTTCTTAAAGATTTAGGAGTGAGGAAGAGAAGCTATCTCCAATTCTTCGAACTATTTCTCTTTTCTCTTTATTGCAACCACAAAGTTTCCTTGGGAAACTGTCTAAATATGCTTAAATTTGAGTTCTTGGGGGAATTGAACTTGGTAGCTTTTGTTACACTGCAGATCAAAGGAGCGATCTACTCAAATGACTGGAAAATTACCAATGAACTACTCATGAGAGTTAAGAGAATGATATAATAGATAAACTTGTCAATCTGATGCATTCATTAGTTTAAAGAAAAATATGATTCTGGGGCATCTGGGTGGCTCAGTTGGTTAAGTGTCTGCCTTACCGCTCAGGTCATGATCCTGGAGTCCCTGAACGGAGCCCCGTGTCAGGCTCCCTGCTCAGTGGGGAGTCTGCTTCTGCCTCCCATCCTCACCTCTCACTCCTGCTCTCTCGCTTGCTCTCTCTCAAATAAATAAATACAATCTTTTTTAAAAAAAGAAAAATACGATTCTGCTTGTAGTTAACATTAAAGAAGTCTAATCTTAGTGTTGCCTATGGACGGACATCATCACAGGTGATGGATCTTTTTTTTGTTCTAGAGATATCTTCACTCTCTTGGATATACTCAGACCATGAGACATACTGTTGCACAATCTAACTCTATTTCATGGACAGGTTCTCTCATTCAGTCAACAAACCTGTTGCATGTCTACTATGTAGGGTATAAAAAGGCAGTCCCTACTCTCAAGCAACTCAGGATTCGGGAGCAGAAACAGACATCTATACAGGAAGTACTCTGAACCAAATACCAAATACCAAAGTCGGCATATTGTTACAGTGAGTCCCATGGAGGAGGGTTGAGGGTGCCCATCTAACTGCCTAGGAGGTTCAGGAAAAACTTCCCAAAGAGGTAGTGCTCACTCTGAGTCTTTAAGAACAGATTTTCATGGCATTCATAAAGAAGAAATTCAAACTATTCATTGGAGATTCAAGGTGTTGCCTTGAGGACATGGATGGCAATGTCTTTAGTTTGGCAAAGGTTCTGTCACTTTTCTTTGAATGGATAGTCCTTTTGGAAGTCAAATTCCTTTTCTCCTGCATTCTAGGCCCAAACGGTGTCTTTTTAATACAAATTAATGGGAATCCTAAATTCTTGATATTAGGAGAAGTCCTAGTTGCAAATCTATTTAATTTTTGCATAGCAAATTATCTACATTACCTATGTATCATAGCTTTACTCCAATTTTGAATCCTCCACGTGCCATCTTTATATCTAGCATAGATTGTAGCCATGATTCCTGACCTATGAAGTTAACAGGAAGACTGGAGTGTAAGGTCAAAGTTAGAACACAATGCCATTGTTGGTGGCTGTATAATTTTCGCTTCTCTATTATGGAAGGCAGTTGGTACACATTCCTTGTTCCAACAATACCACTTGTAGGTAGTTAATGACAAGAGAAAATATTTTAAGAACTTTTATCATGACAAGGAATTGGGGACAATTTAATTTTACGGTAATAAGAGGCTCATTAAGAAAAGAATATGCATACATAAAATACACTGCTCAACAGCCATAACTTTGGAATGTAGAGCTATATTTCTTGACATAGAAAAATGTTCGTAGCATATGTCAAATGTCAATGAAAAAAGCAGATAACAAAATAGCATGCAGAGAATTATATCACGAAGGTAAAATTATGATCCTATGTATATGTTATATCTACATTCGAAAAGACACTAAAAAGGACCCAGAGGAACGTTGAACAGCGTATTAGGACAATTACCTCTAGATGGTGGGATTTTGGGTGATTCTGGCATTCCTTTTAGACATTTCTGTGTTTTTATTGTAATTTCTTCCATAAATGTATGTTATTTTGCCAAAAACAATCATTTTCGAAAGAAAAAAAAAAGCATTTAAGTGTAGTTTGCTATTTCCCTAAAGGCATAGTGTTTCCTTGACGAGCCCAGAACCCAAAATGAAAAACAGTGATGTCACAGTGCTCATGCAGAAATGCAGCCAAGCAGGGGCAGGGTTGATGTGAACTGGATTCAGCCTTCATGAAGGCCTCGTCTCTTTGGGATTTCCTGCTGCCTCAGCCTGACATACCCCTGCTCCTCCCCAGCCTCCCTGCACCCTGGGCATCCCTCACCCTGCCCTGGAGGGATCTGGGTGAAAGGCAGCATCAACCTGCAGGTCAGGCCCTGTCACTAGGCTTGCGGAGGGTGGAAGGTCCAGAAACAGTCCGTGGGTAGCATGCTTTACGAAGGCTAGAGCTCTCCCCAGAGTCCCACAGAAAACTGTTCGAAGTCCATTACTGGACTGATACACCCACATAAACCAAATTGTTATCTTTTTTGTCCTCTGCACGGATTGAGCATTTTTATCTGGAAAATTGAGGAGAGTGAGGAGAGAGAAGCCCAGGAAGGTGGCTGGAGTCCTAGAGTCAGATCTCAGCCTGGCCCGTGTACAGCATTGCCTGTGTCTTTCTCCTCATCTGTAAAAAAAAAAGGGGGGGGGACTTAGACGAGTTAAAGGGCATGTACACGTTTTCTAACTTAACTCCTCGAGTCACCAGGTATCTGTGTGCCTGTCTCCTACCAGCACTGGTGTAAGGCACGGGGTACGGAGTGAAGACGGGGACGAAATCCTTAAGTTCTAATGGGCGGTGAGTTGGTGAGACAACCAACAAGCAGCTAAGTGTCATATGGGGTGCTGGAAAACACTTCTGTTATAAGGTGACATTAATAGTGAACACTTAGAAATGGATCATGCAACAAACCTTTCTTTTTTTTTTTTAAAGATTTATTTATTTGAGAGAGAGAGAGAGAGAGTGTGCATGCAAGAGAGAGGGGAGGGCCAGAGGGAGAGGGGAAGTGGATTCCCTGCTGAGTGGTGACTCATGGGACTCGATCTCAGGACCCAGAGATCACGAGCACCTGAGCTGAAACCATGAGTCGGACCCTCAACTGATTGAGCCACCCACCCAGGAGCTCCCACACCTATTATTTCAAGTGGATCTTTCTTCAGCTCTGCCATCTATTCAGATTCTCTGATTTGAGAATCAAATGAACATCTGATCCACTTTACATTTTTGGTCTTGTGAGACCAAGTCATTCTACTATTCACTAAAAAAAAAGAATTCTCTTATGCTGCCTAGTCCGTCTTAAAGTCTGGAGATACAAAGATGAAAAAGGCCTAGTGCCTGCCTTCAAATAGCTCCGGGTTTAGTGGGAGAGGCAAATCGAAACAGATGTTTATAAACCAGTGCGTTAGGCACAGTGATAGAAACACACGCGGGGAACACAGCGCAAGGGCAGCTAGCCCTGGTTGGGGTGAAGGGGAGGGCCTCAGGGGTTCCCGGCAGCGAGAGCTTCTGAGAGGAGCCTCAAAGCTGGAGGAGAAGCGGGTAGATGGCTAAGGAGCAGGAGTACAGGAGGGCATTTCTATCAGAGAGGGTCACATGAGAAGGGCAGGGAAGCGAGGACTGGCCTGGGGAGCTTAGGGGAACAGAAGTTCTACGTTTCAGGAGCAGAGGTGCAGTGGGGTGTGGGGACTCATGAGGCCTGAGAGGTAGGAGCACTGCCCCCGGAGGTCGGGGCAGGATCCCGAGGATCGAGTCACTTCAGACACATTTATCTGCTACTTGGCCATTGTTGGTCCCATTCAGGAAAAATGAGCTCTGCTTTTCACAACCCTTTCTACATTCTGACAGGCCTATGGATGCTTCTAGGCTAGGGAGTAAATCTTAAATCACACAGTTGTTTTGTACTTAGGTAATAAACATTTATAATGCCAAGACAAAAAAAAAAAAAGTTGGTCCAGCTGATGTTTCATGTTATGTGGGAGGGAATTCTCTTTGGCCAACAAGTCAAAAAAAAGTATCACCCAGACACTCCTTTTGCTTTTCCTGAAAGGGTTTATGTCCCAAGCAGCTGTTCTGTGTCACAATCTACAAGTGGAAAAAGGGTGAGTTCTTTTTTTCTTTCTCCAAAAAATAATACAGCAGTAATCCATTTCTGTCCCAGAGTTATTTCCTGAGATGAGAGCCCTTGAGTGCCCTGGCAACTCCCTCTTTTCAGCTTCCTCCCTGGGCGAAGGGCTTTTCCCCAAGGGAAGTGTCATTCATCTAACGAAGCCGCAGGAACATAGCCCCGCACTGAATCCACCATATGTGGGGCCCTAGGTTTCCTCCCTCACTCTGTCAGCTGGAAAGAGAAAACATATTTCCACTGAAACTTTCCCCAATCCACGTTGCTCTGAGGGGTGTTGTCTGGCTGGCTGATTGAAACTCTTGATCAAGAGCCCCTGAGCTGGGCTTCAGGACAAGGCTGCCCCTTCCAAAAGTCCTTTTTCTTACTAATACCTAAATAAAATAGGAAGTCAGAAGAGGAAAGGTCTTTGCTGCTTGTGGGAGTATAGGGATGATTTATATGGCCACATGGTCGCACCTCACACTGTGCAATCTTCCACAATTTCCCATTCCCCACACCTAGCAGAACTGACCGCTTATTTTTTTCTATATTGTTGGTAAACTGCTCGTCACATTATATTATAGTCATATGTAAGTCTGTTTTCTCCACTGTCTGAAGATAGAGACTGTCTTTCTCAACTTTATTCTGAGTCAGAGAGAATGTAAGGTCCACGAGGTCAGGAATCTTTGTTTACCAAGTGGGTCCCAAATGACCAGAAGAGTGCCTAGCACATAGCAGGCACATAGTAACTATTTACTGAATGGATAAGCAAGTTTCTAGCAAGGGACGCCTTCACTGTGCTTGTTGCATGAATGGTTGAGGTCTGTGATGCCTCGGGGGGTCCGTGGGACTTTTTCGGAGGACATCGGAGAGCTGAATGGCCGGCACACAAGGTGCTCCCAAACCTGACATTTCCCAAAGGTATAGGTTGCCCTGTAGGGCCCTGGAGGGGAGACCAAATGTACCCTAACCCATGGTTAATCCGTTCTCAGGATGACAAACTCCATGTTGTTAACTTGTAAGTCTCATCCATGAGTAGATCAAAAAAGTTCAAGTAGGGATATACAGATTGATGATGATTCATTAGGACTTTCGTGTCCGATTTCAAGATTAAAGGTAAGGAATGTTTTAGTAGGAAGGAAACATTGAACTCATTGAGACTATCTTCACGATATATGGTCAGGACCAGTCTTTGTTGACCTATGTTGTATGTACCTTATTCTAAATTCATGCTCAGTGTCCAGCGCAGTCTGACTCGCGATTGCTGCCCATTATTTTGAGAAATAGGTGATATTAACGAATACAGATTTTAACAACATCCTCGGACTAGCCTACTTTGATCTTTGTCTCCTCTTCAGCTTCACCAATCGGGGGTTCTTCCAGCAGCCATTTCGCTGCAATGGAGATCAATTCCCCTGAAAAACAAGAGAACGGCATCTTGATTAACATAGCCTAGTGACCCTCAGTTATTTTATTTTTAAAAATTAATATTATTTTGTCTGCATTTAGTTTTGGAGAAAATGCATCATAAGAAAAGTAAAGTTTTAGTTAAAAATAAGCACAGTTCTGGATTAAGGTATGTCTTTAGACGGTTTTTAGCTTATTGATCTCAACCATGCAATATTAGCCACTCTGTGAATGTAGTCCTTAGTTGGTATAATTTCATATTGCTGAGTCAGTTTAACTATATCGTTTAAATACATTTCATAGGAAGGAAGATATGCTCATTGGCTGTCAACTGAATGAAGACAGTGAACCAAAACCACAAATTGAACATAGGATGTATAATACTCTTTTTTTTCTTGAAATGTGCCAGTAGCTTTACATATTAGCAAGAATAAAGGAAAAGGCAAGTACAATCCAGAAACAGTCAAGTTAAAACTAAAATGTCACTTCCTTTTTTTTAAAGATTTTATTTATTTATTTGAGAAAGAGAGTGAGAAAGAGCACGAGTGTGGGGAGTGGCCGAGGGGGGAGGGAGAAGCAGACTCCCCACTGAGCAGGGAGCCTGATGTGGGACTCAAACTCAGGACCCTGAGATCATGACCTGAGCCAAAGGCAGATGCTTAACCAACTGAGCCACCCAGGTGCCCCTAAAATGTCACTTCTTAACCATAGGAATTTGGCCTTCGAATGCTGTGCTTAGGAACTAAATCTTCTAAATGACTCGAGAAAGACTTTTTTTTTTTCAGTATATAATATTGAGTTTATTAAAGTGTGTGAACTAATGCACTTTTGGAAGCATTTAGATTAACAGAGATGTTTGATACATAAATGATTTTCCTGATGACTGACAGCCAGCTGGAAAATCCCTTCAGCCAGAACATTCCTCAAGCGTTCTTGACAGTCAGATTTTTGGTGTAGATAACAGCTCTGGACAAGAATTACTTCATAGTGTTTCTCCTTTTGTTCCAGATGAATAATGTTCAGTTCCTTTTTCAGGGCTTCTCTCTGTTTATCTGTGTCTCAGCGTCCTGGTTGATGTGTCTCTTCAGTGGGGCTTTTCCATCCTTCTTCCCCCCAGACCTTTCTTTATTTACTCTTTTATCAAATTTATGCCACACCTGGGTGCTGAGTGCACCTGCTTTGTGTCAGGCCTGGTTGGGGTGGAGGGTGATAGATGGATGGGGATGTTACTGAAAATGACACGTAAGACCTGGTCCTTGTCCAGAAACCCTACAAAAGGGTCTTTTTGCAGATGCTTTTCCTGCTTCTTGACTTTAGCTCACAGAGGCTGTGCACTATCCCTGCAACTTTGCAGCCAAGGGCCTGCCCTTTCTCTGTGTGCCCGGGATCCATCATTTCATCTCTCTGAATTCTCGTTTCCTTCTCTGTAGCATAAAGAGGTGAACTCAAGGGGCGCCTTGGTGGCTCAGCCGGCTAGGTGTCTGACTCTTGATTTCAGCTCAGGTCATGATCTCAGGGTTGTGAGATTGAGTCCCATGTCAGGCTTCGCGAGGAGTCTGCTTAAGATTCTCCCTCTCTCCCTCTCCTACCCCTCCTCCCCTCTTAAAAAGAAATATTAAAAAAAAAAGAAGAGGTGAGCTCTATGGTTCCTAGGAGACACCCAGTTCTAAGATTCGAACCCGCTGTGGCTTCTAGTGCACACACTGGTGCATCCAGTGGCTCAGTGAAGGCTTTCTCCCACGCAGGTGCTGAGAGTGAGGATGAGCTACTTTGTGGATTCTGCAGCCAGTGGCCCCGCCCCTTATTCAGCTGCACGTCCTGCAATGGCGGTAAGTGGGGCCCCCTCCCTGCTCTCCCCTTGCCCACCCTGCCTCTCTTGGCTTCCCCTTGCTTCCGGCATCCTGACCTCTGTTGGACAGAGAAGCCCAGACCTGACTCCAGATTTGGAATCAGCCTTGAATCTTTTGGAGGAGCTAAATTGTGAGATCATCTATCTTTTTATCAGTACATAAAGTAAAAATCCAAGACTGATGGATTTGCTGAGAAAGGTTTTTTTAGTGTGTTGGAGTTTCAGAGAAAATGACTCAAACTTGATTAATGGTTAAAGCCAGGTGATTTTTCACTGCTCAGTTCACTTGGTGAAGATTTTTCACATATTGATATACCTTAGGCTTATCTTAACATAGTTAAATTTATTTTGGGCCTCATACGTAAAAGCTAAGCAACACAAGCCTTCTAATCACAGAATTTAAAACTGGGAAATATAACAGAAAGTTTACAGGAAAATGTTATAAATCCCAGAATAAGAGAGGTAAAAGGAACTTTAAAATCAGGACTAGATAAAGTTTCTTGCCCTTAGGGAAGAAGACCCTCACCCAAGCTATGTGTTGATCAGTAGAAATGTTTAGATGCATTTCTTATAAATTGATTGTGTGAGCGATCCCATGATGCTATCATCGATCAATGGCAATGTGGAATGAACTTTAATATTAGCTGATGTATTATTAACTATTCATTCTAAATTCTGTATGTTTTCATATGAAGAAAGCCAACATAAACATTGAACTTTTTTCACTTACTCTGGAAATGGACAGATAAGTTTAATGTTAAGTCTTCCCAGTACATTTATGGGTCTAAATAGACACCAAGACATCAGAGCTCTTTTCTGACTCTGGTCTTGGACTGTCCTGCCTGATGTTCTGCAGAATTTTTCACGCTGGTATCCTTGAATTAACCATGCCTGCTCACTGAAATTGTATTTTGAAAGATTTGATGTATTTGCAATTTTCTGTAGCTTTGAAAAAATAATTGCTCAGAAGCTATTCTACATTCAAGGAGTGATTATCACTACTCTCTTTACTGGCTATTCTGAAACACCTGCTTTTTTCTGTTTTAAATGACTGTTGTTTTCATACAACCCCCATTCACTTTTCTAAAAAAGTTAGAATCAGGAAAAAGTTTAGAGTACAATTAACACCAGAATATGTTTAGAAACACACACACACACACACACACACACACACACACACACACACACACACACAAGTCCAGACCAGCAGTCACTCAGTTTTGCTTAACAGAAATCGCCCAGAGACTTGCACTTGCAGGTCAGAGAAGGGGCTAGAAAAGTTGCCAGGGAAAGGCTCCTCCTGCTTCTCACACAGAGGTTATCATCTGAGGTCAGCACAAATTGCATTAATTTTTTCTTAAAAATGATATTATAGAGATCTGCTAAAACAAATAAAGGGTATTGGGATTTCAGGGCAAAAGATGTCATTGGCTTAGAAGAATAGATTTAAAAGCCAGCCTATGTTAATTCTCTTTACCAGTATGGTAATCAAAGTAAACAAGATTAATAACTTCTCCAAAAAAGCAATGCCATGCAAATTTGTGTGCATTGTATTTTATACACCGCAATACATGGTATTACAAGTATTCAAACTATAGGTATAATATTAAATAATCCTTGGCAGGGTATCTGGAAAATGCATGAAATTAGAAAACCATACCAAGCTCTGGGTACATATTTTCAGTGAACGACCCCACCCCCAGCTGAAGACACTGGCTAGTTTTAATGCATTTTAAATGGTTTCCACTGGTTGCAAAATAAAGAACTCATTTACCCCCAGCCCCAATAGCCATATCTGAAAAGCATTATCAACGTATGGGATCCTTTTTGCTGTGAATTTCAGAGTCTCTTGGGTAAAAGTGGAAGTTTGCATAAGAACTGGTAACTATTGTTCCAGCACTTTCACTCCTAACTTCTCTCTGGGCCTCAGTTTCTCCATCACTGGGACTAGTTAGGCAACTTTTCAGAACCATAATGCAAGCAGGCAAGTCCTATAACTTCTTTACCTACACAATCTCCCTAATACGGATGAATGCATGAATAAACAAACAAATAAATAAAATGCATCTGTATGAGCTCAGGTTCAATCAACCAGCCCCTGCAGAGAACCTCCAACCTTAGCCTGCACAGTAAGAAACAGTCAAAGAATCTATAAACTGCAGACCCTAACCTTGGGACACTGGCATTAGCAAAACTAACAGATCTCACACCCTCGATCCCAATCTAAGATTTTGGGAAGGAGTGAGCACAGCTTCATTAACTTTCCCAGACAAGAAAGTCAAAGCTGCAGATACCAGTGTCTTCTCAGTTTCTGTTGGAGCCTCTCTATCTAGTCAACCCACGGTACTTAATCTGATAATCCGCATCCTCCTGCCTGGTGCCCTGGGCTCCAATTTGGTTAGGCCGGGCAAGGAAGAAAAGAAACTCTGTCTCGGGTGTGGGAAGTTGAGGGTGGAAGGAAAACTAATGCAGTGGGTTTTTAATTGGGCTGACTGTGCCCCCAGGGGGATATTTGGTGATATTTTTAATTGTTAGAAGTTGGCAGCGGCATCCCCTGGCATTTAGAGGGTAGAGGCCAGGGAGGTAGCTAGCCATCCCACAATACACAGTACAGTCCCCCCCACAACAAAGGATTATTCGGCCCCACATGTTAGTACTGTTGAGGTGGAGAAGCCCTGGTGGCAGTAGCCCCAAGATCAGGTTTGAAGGCAGGATGGTGCTCTGTGTACAGATTGGTCTAAGCAGGTCTTTGCTGCATGTAAATTACTGCTTCAGAGAGGGAAATCTTAAAAAAAGAAAAACAAGTGAGAATATATTCGTGTTATGAGGGGTTCTGCTTAGGATGCTGCTTTAATTGTTCAATCTAAAGTTTGGTTCAATGTAAAGCAGGATATGAATATTTTCTAGTCCCCAAAGATGACTAATTTTCCAATTCCTCATTCATAAATTAGAGGTAGCATCAGCGTGACTTGATCATTTGCAGTACCAGACGAAGGCTTGAAATCATCCCAGCAACAGTTACAGACTTCATGCCACATTATCCGCCTCAGGGTCAGCTTGTCAAAATCAGAATGCATGCTTTCCTCCTTGTAAGGTCAGTCCTTCGGGAGCCGATGGTCATGAATGAAGTGATGTCATAGCCGGGAGGTCAAGCAACAACGCTTTGGGGAGTTGTCTGGCCATTGTGTGGGAGGGGGTGACGTTTTCAGGTACGAATATGGGTTGTGTGTCAGGGACCCTTTTATCCAACGGGAGGAAGTGCTCCTTCCTGTTATGCTACCTCAGCAAGCCCATGGTGAGCCCTGGAAGTCCCCAGCGGTGCTGGTCCCTTCGTCTCTTCATGCATCACCCTCTCCTCCATGCCACCGAGGCTGCGGAGCTGGGGGAGGGAGGGAGTGGGAGGGATGGGTCACTCCCGGTTTTGACCAAACATGTCCCAGTCCTTGGCCCACCTTGAAAGCAAGGAGGATGTGTGGAGGAGGTCCCCCCGGGATTAATGACCCCTGGGCCATGCAAACTTTAGGAAGCACCTTGAACTGTTCAGAGGAAAGGACTAGTGCTGCCCACTCACCTCCTCTCAGAGCGAGGCCTCCAGGGATAGAGTAATAGGCCAGTGCAAGAGAGACTGTCCTCAGTGCCAGGTCATGTGGAAGACACCGAGGACAGAGAGGTTGGTCCCAAATGCCAAAATTTCCTAGGATAAGGCTTTGGGTTTAAGGAACATCCCATGTCCTCTGAGATGGGGTAATTGCATGAAAAACTTGACATTCTTCCACTTTCTGGATCGAATGTTCTTCTCTTATAAATATGGTCACTATTATTTCCTGAATGAAAAGAAGTGTTTCAGAAACTGTCCAACAAAAGCCCCCTTTTTTTTTTGACTTGTGACTTTATTATATGAATGGTATGAATGTGATCATACTTACTAGACACTTAATTGCTATAATTGTGTAGAATAACATGCTATGAAGCCAGGGCTATTTCAGACGTGGGATCACTGAATAGTTTGGGTGATGCACATATGCCGGAGTGCACATCGGATGTCAGCTTTCGGGGGGCCGAGGAAGGCTGCCAGCCACTGGCTGGTTTTGGGCGTTGGCCTTTGTCCTTCCTGTCCTTTTCCAGTGGAACTCGTGGGGCTGGCAGGCCTTCCGGATCTCCAGTGTGGTGCCTGCAAAAGGGAGTAGCATGGCCACTGGGCTTCGCTAAGCTCATTGCAAAAAATGGGCTCCAAACCATGCCCTCAGGCACAGCTTGCCAACACAGAGACCTTTGAGATTGGATCTTGCCAATCACTTCATGGTTTGAGCAAATCCTCTTTTGTACATGTTCTTTCTTCCTTCTGTCATTGATTGATGGATCGATTGTTTTCTTGGATACATAACTCTAGTTCTACCTTCTGACCCTTTGGTGAGACAGGAGGGGGACCCACGTTGTTCTTGCCTCTTTCACATGAGACAGGGGACAGCCTGCAGTCCTGGACCAGGCAGCTGTGGAATGCAGCCCATCCAATTATGATGGAAAGCATTTTGGAGTCAGAGAGATGTGGGTTAAATTCTGGCCTCTTACTCCTTTAACATGTGACCTTGGACAAATGACTTAACCTCTCTGACCTTCAGTGCCCTCATCTGTGTAAGAGGCAGAGTATAATTTTGCACGCAAGACCATCATGATGGTTCAGTGAGAAAATACTTGTCGAGCGCCTCCCACAGCTATGACCTTAGCTAATTCTCTCTCCCTTATGTTCACTGTCTCTTCTCTGCTCTTCTCCAGACTCTTTGGTTGCGGTGCATGGAAACATGGAGGGAGGAGTGGAAATGATTCCACTTCTTGTCCATCCGAGGGTGTTGCCAGGGCAAGATGGGGGCTCCTGGGGTGAAGATGGAGACATTCTTATTGAGCAACCTCCTTGCTTCACCACTACCCTGCACCAGAAACAGCTCCCTCGCCACCAGATCAAAGTTCCCTTGTCATGGGCTGGTGGTTTACAACCCCATTGTGTAAACAGACCTGGTTCTCTTATCTTGAGTAATTGCAGTTTAATTGGGCCTCCTTGGGAAGCAATTCCCTGCTTACCCAGGGCTGTTCGCACACTTCACCTCCAGCCCGCATGTCTCAGGATTGCAGCCTTGCAGTGGTCGCCGGGGAGTCTGCGCTGTCCCTGGTCCTCTGGGGAAGGGCTCGCGCTTGTCGCTGTAAAGCCTGGCACAGAATGCCCTTTCCTTTTCTGTGTGGATCCTGGAGAACAATGGATAAAGCATTTGGGATTAGAGAAGTAGAAACACACAAAAGAAATGTGGAATATAAGTGAACACTGGAAAATGTGTTTTTGTTGTTGTTCTTTTTCTCCTTGTTGCTTGGGATGGCGATGGCTTTACCCCTGGAGAAATTGCTGGAGCACAATGCTTAGGGAAATTATTTACAGCTGTAACTCTTAGTGCTGGTCAGAAACATTGAAGGAAAGAGTAATCACGTATATTTTTCCAGCATCTTAAAAAGAGGGGCTTTTCTAAAATACTGGGTTCAGTGAGCACCAGCTAGCGAATTTCAGAGCCAGGACACAACCTACAGGCCATCTCCTGATATCTGGAATTTAAGGTCCTCAGAGATTAAATAAGTTGCCTGACTTTACAGAGCCGGCGGGAAGTGGTGTCTGACCCAGATCTCCTGACTCCCGGCTAAGGACACTCCTTACTACTGAATTTATCTTCATCATTTTTTAGATATGTGGTAATGTAAAAGAACTTACAATAGACTTTCATTCACACATCTAGCTGTCTTACTTATGAGGAAGGGGTCTTTCCGGATTTAGGAAAAAGCCCAAACTACATTTTGTAGAGCACTCAGCAAATTGGAACTACTGTTGGGTCTTGTAGCCTGGGTGAGTTTTTCCACCCATGACCCCTGGGCCTGGACCGAGGCCCTCAGTCATCTGGCACCTCTAATCTCTGCTCTACAGGGTGCCCGAAGCTGTCGCCTCTGGAGTCCCTGGGAGGCTGCAGGCTTCATGCTAAGGGAGGGGATAGAAGCCAACAAAGAACATGTGTCTCCCTGCGATCTCTCAGCAGGAAAGTGTCAAGGCCAGGTGCTCAGGCTGGTGGCAAGGGTCAGAGACCCGGGAGTGTCAGCTGGTATCACCTAGGGTTGGCTGTGGGTGGAGGGCGCTGTGGTCTCTGGCTGCCACGAGCAGCCTCAGCCGTGGTCCCCGTTCCAGGAGGAGTTCGAGGTGCCCGGCTCTGTGACACTGCATCCGGGCTCCGTGTTTCTCCCTTAGAAACCTGCAGGAGGTCAGGCCTGCCCTTTCACCAAGGCCCAAGCCCATCACTCTTATTGTTTTAAGAAGAATTTCCTGGCCTTGAGTCTAAAATTAAACTGCCCTTTGAGAGTTTCCTATTTTGTCTGTTCCTGCCTCTCTTGTGGCGGCACCACCCGCCCCTCCCTCCTCTTCGACGGGAGTGCTGAGGAAGGCTGAATCTCAGCTCAGGAGTATTTCTGCTTGCCTCCTTCCCCTCTGCCTCTCCAGGGAGCAGGACACACGTGCCCTCCCGAAGCACATGTGCCTCTGTGTCCTTATGAAGGCCAGATGTGGTCGGCCCAAAACTTGCCCTTAGCATTGCCCAAAGAGCTTCTCCGCGACGTGCTTGGGGATGAGTGAAAGGAGGCGTCTGTTCTAGCATCCTCTGATGATGAGGAAGCCCAGACTAGATTAAAGTCTGTGGAGTTTGGGCCCATGTGGAAGGCCCACTGCGCGCAATGGGGTGAAAGGGTTAAAGCTGAGAGACCGTCTGTTGGTTGCACAGACTTTTCCTGAGCATCAACGAGGCAGGAGGCCTGAGAGTTCTTCTGTAGACAGGTATTTTCAAAGCCTCACTGTTCTCTGCTAAAAAATGGGGGGCATGGGATCCAAGACGTGTTTGAGCATGGTTTTAGGAAAGAATTAGAGCAACAATATGAAGGCCTTCATAAATTTAAAGGGTGACTTGTATGTCATGAATCAAACTATGACTATGACAACTTTTGGCTGTAGAGGCTCCCCCACCCATGAAGGCTGTGGGTCACAGGTCGGGAGAAAGAATGTGGATGGATCAAAAGAAGAAGACGGTGGACTTGGAAAGGAGCGTGGAGATCACTGGGGCCAGCCTCCTCAGGAACCAAAAGCTAGGAGGTTAAGTGACTAGCTGGAGGTGACGCGGCTCCTTGGGGGCAGAGCAGGACTTGAATCCAGGCTCCCTGATTCTGCATCTTCTGTCTTCCCACTAGAGTGTGTGGACATCTATGATACTCCCAGAAAAATGGCTATCCCTACAGAGGCACACTTCCAATGCTCGCTCAGCTTTGCCCCTAGATGTAAAATCTTTGTTTTGTCGTCATTGGTTTTTTTTTTTTTTTTTTTTTAAACAGCAACATCTAAAAATAGCTCTTGTGTCTCATATACTCGTGGCCCTGGATTCTGAAGTTGACCAAAGAAAAGACAGATTTGCTCCCACAGAGTTTGTGTGCTGAGTCCACACACAGAATAGAAAGGAGGGAATTAGTAGGCAAACATGGGGACATTTATGGTTGCTTGGCTAAAGGCAGATATGAACTCGAAGAACAGAACACACGTAGTCTTATAGACATGCGGACCCCACCATAGGTTTGTGAGGTAGTGTTGGGAAAATATTCCCCTATTCCTTTTTTTTTTTTTTTCCAAATGTGGTGGGGCAGGGAGAAGGCAGACAATGAGCAAAAGCAATGGTTGCGAGGTTTGTTAGGGTTGGGAGGGGAAGGGCGAGAAGATGCTCCTGAAGAGAGAGCAGCAGGGGGTTGTGGGGGGTGAGGGGCGGACTCTAAAGCTTTGAGAGGTGGAGCTAGGGAGAGGTAATAAAGTAGACAAGACCTTGACTGGAGGGCGAATGGATGTGGTCCGCTGTGGTGCTGGTCATTAGAGCAGGCTCACCTTCAGAACAGAGCAGGGATAGGGTGTGCCCATCATTCTAGTAGCTTCCAGATTTCCGGGGCTCTGTGTTATTTGTTTCCAGTGTCATAAAGGTGAAGCATGTGGGCTTGGGCTGTGTCCTCTGACAGCCCCCAAGAGGACAGGGAGAGGAGTGCCCTTCCCTAGGCAGCTTGCCACCATGTGTGGGACAGAGCAGGGCAAAAAGTGCGCTTTCCCAAGATGCCTGGGGGAGGCGACCCAATCCCTCCAAGGCCCTGTGGCTTCCATCCTTCCCTTGGTGGCCACTGGCCAACCACCCTTGGTTCTGAAGCTCTGCCTTTGGTTTCCACAACTCTGTACCCTGTCTTGTTTTTCTTCATCTGTCTTCAACCAGCCCCTCTTGGCTGTTTTTTTTCCCCTTTCATCTCTCATAACTGTAGGCAACTTTACAGACCCATTTTTAATTGTTTTCGGTTTTGTTTGAACTACCATTTTTCTTGACTTTGTACTCTCATTGGGTGCTCCATGTTTCCAGATCTAACTGCACCCTTTCTGGTCCTCTCCTACCCTGCATCCACCTTCGGGACCCCCAGCCCCACCAGGTTGTTCTGCCATCACTCCACCTAAACACAACTAAGGGTGAAATTCTCTTCTTCTCTCCTTTTGTATTATACTCACCTTTGTTGTTATGATAGAAGCAAGCAATCTGAGCATTATCTGGGAATCCCCCCCCCTTCCTTCATCTCCTATCAGTTAGAAAATCATGTAGGTTCTTCCTCTGACACAAACACACATTTCTTGTTTCCTCTTCATCTCTACACTCATGACCCTGATCTAATGCTCTCCTCGTACCTGGACTCCTACTCAGCTCCAGAACTAGCAGGACAACAGTGGAGTCCTCATGTGGGCGTGAAACATAGGGGTGCCCCAGCACTCAGGAATCAAGCTAAATGATATTTTAATGCGATATTTTCAAAAGTCAGAGTTAATGCAAAAATTATTAAAAAACATAAAAATTTTATGGGCGCCTGGGTGGCTCAGTCGGTTAAGCGACTGCCTTCAGCTCAGGTCATGATCCTGGAGTCCCGGGATCGAGGCTCACGTCGGGCTCCCTGCTCGGCGGGGGTCTGCTTCTCCCTCTGACCCTTCTCCCCTCTCATGTGCTCTCTCTCTATCTCATTCTCTCTCTCAAATAAATAAATAAAATCTTTAAAAAAAACATAAAAATTTTAAATAAAGTTAGGATTAGTAGTACTGATTTTTTTTCCTCTTTGCCTCAGTCTCCAATATGGCTCTGTGAGGCACTCTAGTGCCTATGTCAGCTTCCTCACCTCCTTCTCTTGCTCAGCCCATTCCACTTGGCACCACCAAACGAATCTTCTAGAACATTGATTCACCATGTCACTACCTCTGATGCAACCTCCAAAGCTTTTCTCCTGGAGCCAAATTCCTGTCTGGTATTTACAGCCCTCAACGTTGTGATCTTATCCTGTCCCTCCAGCTTTATTTCTTACTAATTACCGCCCCCCCCGGGCAACCATCCACATTGTCCAAGAGCACACCTTTCCCTCATACTTCTCAGCACCAAACAACATGGTCTTTATCTCTTTAGATCACCTATCTGAATCTTTCTTGTTCTTCTTTCGTAGTATTGTATGTTCCTTTTCACCTTAAGGTGTGTGATCATCTTTTTTTGCTCTCTAGGTCCTTCACCACATGTTCTAGGCTAAATCTTACCTAGCCTTTTAGTTACCTTAATTTGCTTCCTCCAAGAAGTATTACCTGCCACCATGCCCCTCCCCCTACACATTGGTACTTAACCCTGTCACATCTCCTCGCTGTAATTTCCTGTTTACTTGTCTGAATGTTCCTAAGGGTGAAGTTCATTTCTTGTTCATATTGTGTTCTTAGCATCTAACATGATGCTTGGCATAGACTGGGTGCATGATATAAATTTGCTCCATAAATGCACATTGCCATAACTTGCCTAGTACCTATCCTAGGACAGCTGTCACCCTTCTTGAGAAATCTGTCTGAGGGCCACATAAGCTTTATGTAGGACAGGTAGAAGAAAAGACAGTCTGAAACCCAATAGACATGGGTTTGAATTCTATCTTTATTATTTTATTAGCTGTGTGGCCTTTGGAAATTTACTTGTCCTCTTTTTTAAAAAGATTTTATTTATTTATTTATTTATTTATTTATTTATTTATTTATTTATTTGAGAGAGAGAGGGAGAGGGACAAGCAGACTCCATGTTGAGTGCAGACCCTGACCTGGGACTTGATTCCAGGAACCTGGGATCATGACCTGAACCTAAATCAAGTGTCAGATGCTTAACTAACTGAGTCACCCAGGCACCACTACTTGTCTTCTTAAAGCCTCAGTTTGTTCGGCAAAATGGGGCTAGAAATACTAATCTTGCATGAGTGTGGTAAGGATTAAATGTGACCATTTCTGCACAATGCTTAGCACACCAACTGGCATAGAGCAGGTGCATGATGTACGTTAGTTCTTTTCAAAAATCACCCGTGGCATGAATGAGTGAGGACGGATGGTTTCTTAAAACTGTGACAGAGACTGAAAATGTTGCTTGCATCTCATGAGCTCACCTCCAGTTGCAGCCAGGAAAGGACAGTGTCAACAAAGAGACTCAAACTTATTTTGGGTGGCGCTTTTTTAAAGCAATGAGGTGGGGGTTGTGCAGCCCAGATTTCTGACCTGTTAATAACCTGCTTCTTTCTTCTCAACTAAGACAGTTTCAAAATGAATTGGAACTAGCTATGTGGTTCTGTTGAGTAAAAATGTCATTTTCATACTCTATGAAATAGGTATTAAGTCAGTTTGTGAAATGTCTAATAAACAGGCAGGTGTCTAGATAACAAGAGTCATGGTGCTTCCAGGAGTATCCGCTAACAAAGATGTTTGTTGTTCATGGTAGGCTTGGTGCACTACCTCCTTCTCATTCTTAAAAATAGGGTCCTCTGGCTCCACTGAGGACAGCTGAAGAGAAAATATGTCTTAAAAATAAATTTCCATTTATAAAATAATATATGAACTATCCCTCATAACAAAAAGCCTGGTTTGGGGCAGGAGCGAGTCCTAAAAAAAAAAAAAAAAAAAAAAAAGCCAGTTACATATTCAGTCTGCCGCTGAACATGGTTTTAATCAGAGGTGGGGGGTTGACTCTTCACACTGCTACATTGTTGTCATTGCCTGTGTCTGGAACCTCATTGCTTTATCCCAAACCCACAAAGTACTCCTTCGGCCTTCCATCTCTCCCTTGCACAGCGCATCCAGATAATTTTCCTTCAACACTTCTTTGCACACTACACTTTACCATCAGTGGTCTTTCCTTAGCAGAGAAAGCTTAAGCTTGTAAACCCGAAAAAGTTCTCCATCCCATCTTGCATCAAAAAGAATAAAACATTTAGGAATAGATTTAACCAAGGAGGTGAAACACCTATACTCTGAAAACTGTAAGAAGAAGATGGAAGAAACTGAAGATGACAAAAACAAATGGAAAGACATACAATGCTCATGGACTGGAAGAATTAATATTGTTAAGATATCCATATTACCCAAAGCAATCTACAGATTCAATGTAATCCCTATCAAAAGACAAATAACATTTTTCATATAACTAGAACAAATAATCCTGAAATTTGTATGAAACAAAAAAAGACATTGAATAGCCAAAGTAATCCCGAGAAATAACAAAGCTGGAGGTATCACAATCCCAGATTTCAAGATATAGTACAAAGTTATAGTAATCAAAAGAACAGTACTGGCAGAAAAACAGACACATATCTGGAACAAGATAAAGAGCCCAGAAATAAATCCACACGTGTATGGCCAATTAATCTATAAAGAAGGAGGCAAGAATATCCAATGGGGGAAAAGACATTCTTTTCAACAAATGGTGTTGGGAAAACTGGACAGCTACATGCAAAAGAATGAAACTGGACCACTGTTTTACACCATACACAAAAATAAACTCAAAATGGATTAAAGACCTAAATGTGAGACATGAAACCATAAAACTCCTAAAAGAAAACATAGGCAGTAATTTCTTTGACATCATCTTTAGTAATATTTTTCTAGATATGTCTCCTCAGGCAAGGGAAACAAAAGTAAAAATAAACTGTTGGGTCTACACTAAAATAAAAAGCTTTTGCACAGTGGAGGAAACCATCAATAAAACAAAAAGACAATCCACCAAATGGGAAAAGATATTTGCAAATGGTACATTCGATAAAGGTTTGATATCCAAAATATATAAAGAATTTATACAACTCAACACCAAAAAAGCAAATAATCCAAAATCTGGGCAGAAGACATGACCAGACATTTTTCCAAAGAAGACTACAGATTGCCAACAGACACATGAAAAGATGCTCAATGTCACTAATCATCAGGGAAATGCAAATCAAAATCACAATGAGATATCACCTTACACCTGTCAGAAGGGTGAAAATCAACAAAACAAGATACAACAAGTGTTGGTGAGGATGGAGAAAAAGGAACTCTTGTGTACTGTCAATGGGAATGCAAACTATGCAGGCACTATAGAAAATAGTATAGAGGTTCCTCAAAATAAAAATAGAATTACCATATGATTCAATAATTCCACAACTAGGTATTTACTTAAAGAAAACAAAAACACTAACTGCAAAGATACATGCACCCTTATGTTTATTGCCACATTATTTACAATAGTCAAGATATGGAAGCAACCTAAGTGTCCATGGGCAGATGAATGGACAAAGAAGATGTGAGATACCTTCTTCTTTGTTTTTTTTTTCTTAACATATATTGCATTATTTGTTTCAGAGGTACAGATCTGTGATTCAACAGTATAAAAAAAAAACAAAGAAGATAGCAGGAGGGGAAGAATGAAGGGGGGAAATCGGAGTGGGAGATGAACCATGAGAGATGATGGACTCTGAAAAACAAACTGAGGGTTCTAGAGGGGACGGGGGTGGGGGAATGGGTTAGCCTGGTGATGGGTATTAAAGAGGGCATGTTCTGCGTGGAGCACTGGGTATTATGCACAAACAATGAACCATGGAACACTACATCAAAAACTAATGATGTAATGTATGGTGATTAACATAACAATAAAAAATTTAAACAAAAAAAAGAAGATGTGAGATACACACACACACACACACACACACACACACACACACACACACACACTGGCATATTGCTTAGCCATAAAAAAGAATGAAATCTTGCCTTTTGTGACAACACAGATAGACCTAGAGGGTATTAAGCTAAGTGAAATAAGTCAGATGAAAACAAATACTGTATGATTTCACTTACGTTTGGAATCTAAAAAGAAAAAGAAAACAAATGAACAAACAAAAACAGACCCATAAATACAGAAAACAAACTGGTGTTTGCAAGAAGAGAGAGGGCTTGGGGAATGGATGAATTAGGTGAAGGGAATTAAGAGTACAAAATTCCAGTTATAAAATTCCAGCATAGGAAATATAATCAATAATATTGTAATATCATTGTATGGTGACAAATGGTGGCTATACTTATCATGGGGAGCATAGTGTAATATACAGATTTCTTGAATCACTATGGTCTACACCTGAAACTAACATAACATTGTATGTCAACTATACTTGAGTAACAAATATAAAAAAATAAGTAAATGATATAAAATGCAAAAACAAAAATTTCCCCTCAGGTTTTTAATACCCTTGCAGAGCCTATAACAAACTACCTACTACCTATCTACAAGGATTCTACTTGTACAGTCTACGGCATCTTCTAAGGCTCCTACAAGGAGGGTTTAGGCAAACCATGCATATACTGTCCCAAAAGAACAGGGGTAGGCAACTTAGAATTCTCCTCTATATAATTTAGAATAAAAATTTCCTCACTCGAGACCCAATTCCTACAACTCTGATCCTTGACATTGGATTTTGAGGAAGACTCTAGAGAAATATCAAAAGTTGGGGATAGATATCGAGAGCACACAGGTAGTCTAGGAAATGTGTTTCAAATTGATTCAGTGGCAAAGTGTTGTTGAAGACCTACTAATCCTTGGGAATTCAAAAGTTGTTGCCTTGGGAGCTTACAATATGAAAATACAATGTCCCCAAAAGGGTTTTAACCAGAATTCAGGAAACGTTTTCTGACTGAAGCTCAGTAGAGTGTTCTTGCCAATGATTTCCCTAAATCTTTTGGTCACAAACACAAATAGCAGAACATCATTGCTCCATTTACATTCTAGTGGTTCTCACAAGGGTCTGGTAGCAGAAGCCAAGTAGCTTTTGTTAGCTTTTGCTCCTCAACAACTCAAGGAGACTCCATTCAGTTCCAAGGGCATTATTATGTTCTTGGCACCTTTAGCCCAGTTAGAAGTTGAACAGCCCCAAAGTAAACTTCATCCAGCCCTATTTTGAATGATTTTATGAATATTATGGAAAATGTTATCCTACTTAATGTGCACAAATGTCCTTCTATGTTTTGGCTTCGATTATCATTTTTCTCTGTGCCAGTATACTCTCTTACGTTATTTTTTCTGAGCTTAAGTTAATGGACAATCACAAAATGGGGAAGAGAGAGTAGATAGGGAATGTTGAATCTAACAGAACAGCGCTGAGTTCTTGTCCTGCTGCTCAGGGGGAGAGAGGGCATAGGAGGTTCTCCAATGAGAGGGTCTTACTGGGGGTTAGCAAGCTACCCTTCAGAGATGAGAATACCATCTGAGTAGCTATAATTATTAATTAGCCCCTTAACATCAGTAGATTTAACCACATCAAATTATAGCAGAGTTTGATTATCTTAATTAAAGTTTTTTTATGGAGGTAGAGGGACCATAAGAGAAGATAAAAGGAAAAAAAAAGAAGTAAAGGATGGGTCAGTGTAGATTAGACTCCTCAGGAAATCTTCCTGTGAATCTGCTGCTTCTTTTGTTTCTTACATTTTTAAAAAAATATTTTATTTATTTATTTGAGAGAGAGACAGACAGAGATAGTGAGAGATAGCACGGGCAGGGAGGAGAGGGAGAAGCAGGCTCCCCGCTGAGCAGGGAGCCTGATGCCGGGCTTGATCCCAGGACCCTGGGATCATGACCCGAGCTGAAGGCAGACGCTTAATGACTGAGCCACTGAGGCACCCCTTGTGTCTTACTTTTTAACCATCTTGCTCAATCCCAGGAATGTTAAGGGTCTGTTATATTAAAATAATATCTACCTTTTATTAGGCATCACATAGACAATTTACACATGCATTTCATATTTTCTTTTGCTTTAAATATAATTTTCTTACACATATTTTACTTAATCCTTCCTACCTTATGAGGTAGGTATTATTTTCACCTTATAAATGAGTAAACAGGTTTAGGTAAAGGAACAGGCCCAGGCTTTCCATTAGTAAGTGGTAGAGCCAGGGTTTGAATCCATGTATATACCTAGCTTCAAAGAATAGGGTCTCAAACACTGCAAAATATGCCTCCCACATCTGTTTAAGGAAGCACATCTGCCTTCCTTAAAGGGTACTGGGTAGATGGTATATTTTATGATTTTCATAAAATGGATGAAAGAGTGGCACAAGTTCCCAAATGTTGTGAGAAACTGAAAATTTCTGTCTAGCTATCAATATCATTAAAACCCATGCACAATGGATTAACTGAAAAACGAGTGATTATTATTACATTAGCCCATTTTTTGGTTTTCTTTTGGCATTTGTCACCTACTGGTTCTATGAGAGTAGAATGGTTTGTAAGAATATCAGTTTATGGTGTTTTTACAGAGTAAGAACACAAAAAATTTCAAAGGCCAGGATTGGATAAAGATGGCCAAGATTCTGCCTTGCTGCTAATCATGGGTCCTTATTTGAAAATTGGAAAAGGTAGTTGTCAGATGCTTGAAGAAATGGATGAAAATCTAAGTAAGAAACTCTTCTCCTTCCCTGTCTTTTTTTGGGGGTAGGGGTATGTGATCAGTAGTTGGTTCTACTCTGTTATCATCTATGGATGATTCCTACTCACATGTGGTTGAATGATAGGAAGTTATTACTGCATTCGGGCTAGAGTATAGAGATTTTCCTGTTAATATATTTCCTTATTTTTTTCCCTTGTCACAGAGGCAGGGACCTATCAACTCCTACGAAGATCCTCGAATGGCCTGTGGTTTCCAGTCCAGTTATCACCCGCAAAGAGCCTACTACCCCTTCTGGGATGAGGCAGCCACTCAGGAAGTTCCTACTGGTCTGGAACACTGTGGCTCAGGTAGGAACATGAACAAAGGCTCGGACTACAGATAGAGTCGGAGGACAGTGGCAGGGTGATGTGGGCTGCATTCTCTGCAGCAACAACATCTGTCATGGCTTATGTGGGGACAAGATGCTATTGTTCTCTAATGGAAAGTCCCACTTTATTCTCCAGCGACAGGAAGATGAAACTCTAGGAATGAGCCCAAGAGAGGTTGCTTCAGGTCTTCATTCTGTAAATAGTTCTGTGCACCATGCATTTCCTGAGACTCACCCGTTTCTGCCTGGTTGTTGACAAAGGGCCTAGAAGTTCTGCAGTTGGAGTTAGCCTTCTTACAAAACGGAATGTCTTTATTCATCTTTTTTTCCCCATTGTCCTCAACTTCTTGGCCGGTGCCCACCTGCATCTGGCTCCTTCTTCCTCCATCCTCTCTCTCTCCCCAACTCTCCCTCGCAGACCTCCTTCCGCTCCTCCCAGCATTCTCTTCTCTCCCTGACTTGCTGGTCACCGTGCTGCCCCCTGGTGAGCAGGAATTGCATTCCTCGAGAGAGCTCTCCCACGGGTCCCCTCTCCCGGAGACCTGACAGGTTGAGAGTCCTTATAACCATTCTGTTTTGCAAAGGTCACTGTGTATCTCACAAATTCCACGAGTCCGTGTTGACCTGTTAGCGTTTTTGTTACTTTACTTTTAACGCAAAATGTAAAATTTGATTTGGGATTCTGAAGTGATGGATTTGGGTATTAAGTTCAATTTATCATGAGGCCAGATTATATATCCAAATGCCAAAAAAACCAGTACAAATACGTATTTTCTCAGGATGAATTCTTAGCCTAAGAAATCTCATAACTCTCACATGTTGAAAATATGTAATTCTAAGGCATGACATAGGGAGAAAGCCACTGGGAGCTCACTTAAATACAACCTTTTTGTTCAATGTTTCTTTACCGCACATAACGATATGGTAGACTACTTTTATAATAGCAGAGACAGAAAATAAATGTTTGTTTTGTTGCCCATGCTTTAGCTTTGACCAGAAATATAGAGGCATAAAGCAAGATGCTGTAGCATTTGGTGGGGGTTGGGGGGAAGGCATGGGAGTCGCTTTCCAGTGATCTGGTTCTTCTCTAGGGCAGAATGAAATCAATCCCTGTATTGACTTGACTCAATAGCCTTGATATTTGCGATATTCTTTGGCATCGCCCTTGGATTTCAGACTTGGTATATTATGCTGTCACTTTCTGCTTGATTCTTCCAAGCATAAATACAAATGTCTCAGCTATTTATCCATTTGAAAAAGAGACAGGGAGGACTTCGCACCTGTTCACAGGTTAGACTTAAGGACTTAAGATTTTAAGAGATGACAAAAGTCATCCTTTACAAACTATTCTAAATAAATAGATCTTTTTAAAAAGATTTAATTTTTTTATTTGACAGAGCGAGAGAGTACAATCGAAGGGGGGGAAGGGCAGAAGCAGGCTCCCGATGAGCAAAAGGCCTGATGCAGGACTCAATCCCAGGACCCTGGGAGCATGACGTGAGCTGAAGGCAGACACCCAACCGACTGAACCACCTAGGAGCCCCTAAACAAATAGATCTTATTTGTATAAGCAAAAGGTCAGGATGGTTGTACCTACATTTATATAGTTCTTGAATCCTATCAGTGCCACTAGGCTTAAGTCTTGTATCTTTCAGTGCAACCCAGTTTAAAGTTACCTTGCCTTAACACTTTCCGCTCTGGATGGTGCTTCTGTTTGCTGTAAGTTACATCTTGTTAAGAGCTGAGGTTATTCCATGCTGGTCCATAGCCTCAAGATCAGAATGCCCCTTCTTCATAGCTAAAAGACATGGTCCTTCTTTTTTTTTTTTTTTTTTCCAGCTGAGAAGTACATACATTCCCAAGTAAAGATGATTTTTCATTCTCCTCTTTGTCAAGGTTCTCAAAGGCAAAAGAATTTTTATTTCAGGGCCAAGGACACCGTGTCTGTGATGCACATGAAGAACCTCTGGGGATGAAGCTGCTTTAAAATGTGAGGATTCATAGTAGGATAATATAGTCTTCTTCCCACAGTCGACTTCGTTGTTGCAAGAAGGAAGCCAGGGTCACACAGACTAGTGGCTTCTGAGTAGGATGGGAAGATGGGTGTGTATAATAACCAGTCCTAAAATGACCTGGTTGTCATCAACCACCGCTCAGAAATACTAGAAAGCGTCCGTGGGGAGCGGTGCCTTGGTGGCAAATGTGAGGTCTCTATTTCCTTCTGCCCTAGGCTCCCTCTGATGGAAATATCTGGCAAGAACCCTGAGCTTTTCCAGCCCCTCCTTTGCCTTTTGAGCTGTCCAGACGAAATAGTTGCAGTGATTATTTCTGGGCTGTGGTCCAGCTCTCCTCGGCGATGGGTGTCCTTTGGAAGGAGATTTGGGGTTATAGAGAAGGGAGATGAAGACATGGACCAACCAATGATATCTCCAGCTGCAGCACATTTCCTTGGAGATGTGTTGAGTAAGAAGAAAGAGAGAAAAAAAATACGCTACATTTTTTTCATCTTCTTTTATCCTATTTATAACTTCAGTTTCCTTCCCGTCCTCTGTCTCATGGCCACTCCCCACCCCCGCTCTCATCTCTCGTTTTGTGCTCTCAGAAGGAATGAATGAACTTCTTTTCCAAGGACTCCACATCTGTCAGTGACTGGAATACCCGGCAGGAGGGGCCATCGAGGAACATCAGGCCCCTTCCTAATAATGTGTCTCCTATTCATGAAGGGGCAGAGGCTGAGGAAGAGGGGGGGCGGTAAGGAAGGGGGTGGGGAGACAGGGAATAGAGCTGAGAGGAAACATGACTGGGGAAGAGCCTACCAGGTGAGCGGGAGAGAATGTTCAGTAACCAAGACAGTCAAGGATGGGTTGGACAGAACAGATGATAAGAAGGGTGCCCAGGAAGACAGAGAAGCATGGGAATGGACAGAAAATAGAGGTTTGGGTGGACAGGTGGAGCAGGGTGGGAAGAGAAAATGAAAGCTGAATGGGAAGGCAAGAGAAGGGGAGCCCGGAAAAAGACAAGGCAAGAAGGGGAGGGGAAGATATGAAAGAGAAAAAAACCAGATGAATTTGAGGACATTAACTATACGGCTAAAAAGGGAAGCCACATTTGCATGCAATTGCCCGTGCAGCTGTACATTTCTTCATGACAATCTCGTAGTCATCATTTTCTTTTATTTCTCCTCCTCCTCCCCGTCCGCCTCCTCCCCCTCATCCCTCTGAGCCTGGAGCCATTAGCAAGAGCCAATGGGGACGGGGAGCTGGTGTTCTGCATGAATGAATGGCCCTTTCTGTGTCGGCTCCTCGTCATCCCTCTGTCAGGGAGCCTTGTGAATCAATGGAGCCCCTTACACCAGACAGGGCTGAAATGTCTGTTACTGTTTATAGTCTGACTGGAGTGGAGCCCACTGACCCTGCCTCCTCTCTGTTCTCGTGTCTACTCTTCTGTCCCCAACATCAGCCCTTTCTCTCAATCATCATAGCAAGAATCCTTTTTTAGGTCAGTCTCTTACTCCTGTCTCTAAGAAATCATTAACATTTCACTGCCATTAACTATTATTACGAGTTCCTAACCACAGTCCTGTTGAGAAGGGGCACAGTAGATGGTACACCATTTTTTGGATCGAGCCAGTGAGCTGGAGTCATGCAATGCCTGTTTTCCACTGGAAACTAGAAAACCGACATCAGAGACCCAACTGAGCACCCAGGCCACAAGACCACAGTCCATCCCACCAGTTGACAGCTGCCCATATTTAATTTTAATATTATGAATGACAACAGTGTGTATCAGAAAATATGACGCTTGATGAGCACCCTTCCAGAGTGATATACTCTCAAGTTATTTTTCATTTCCTGGGTGGATTTGTCTTGAATCAGCCAAACTTATGGATATGATGCTGTAACTAAGGTTCCCTTTTGTGAAATAGTTGCTTAGGGCTGGCAAACAGTCTGTAGCCGCATAAGACAATATCCCCAACTTAGCCCTATGGGAATGAACCTGTGGTCTCCGTTCCGTGGTCCTCAGAAGCAAGACAATACTATATTTCTTCTTGTATAATGCAGTTTGGTAGGTTTTTGGTCATTGAACATAATAAAAACCTCATCTACCCACGTTTACAGCCTACCTTCCACTTCTTCTTCATGAGAAAGGAAGTATGCATAGTATATTGGTAAAGAATCCAGATTCTGGAACCAGATTGCTTGGGTTTGCACATCAACTCTTCCTAACCGGGTGACCTTAGGCAACTTACTGTATCTCCGTACTCGTTTCCTCCCCTATACCAGTGGTTCTCAAAGTGTGTCAGAATCACCTAGACGGCTTGTTAAAGCACAGGGTGTTGGGTTCTATCCCCAGGGGTAAGACTCAAGAATTTGCATTTTTCACAAGGTCTTAGGTGCTACTGCTGTTGCTGGTCCAGAGACCACACTTTGAAAACCACTAAGTTAATATATGTGAAGCCTGAAGCAGCGCTGTCACTTAGCAAGCACCATATGAATGTTCGCCATCATCATTCATCGCCCTGAAGTGTCCAGAAATGTCTGTGTATCATTGAGTCATATAGTGACCTGCTGATTGGTTGAATACTTTTGGTGGTCAGTGCCACGTACTGGAAACAGAGCAGATGTCTGGAGAAGGGGAAGACTCGTTCCTTGTCTCTAAGTGCCTTTGTTCAAGCGTGTTACGGGGCGGGGGGGTGGGGTACACTTACATGATAGAAGAAATGGCTCCCACGTGAAATGTTACACTTACTCATAAGATAATGTTTGGCAGTGTGTGTGACTTTGGATCTCGCTATTTAGTATTTCTAAAATAAAGTTACTAGTAAAATGGTAGAACGAAAGAAAGTCTTTCTCAAATAAACTTTGGAAGTTCAAGTGGGAGATGTACTGGGAGCCCAAGTTTCTGGTCTCTCCTGGGGCTTTTTCAGACGGCCAGGCAGCTGGGAGAGATCAAACCTGGCCTAGCTGACAACCAGGTGGGAAGTTTCAACGGGAGAAGCAGATGCCTCCAGTTTGGCTTTTAAGCGTTGAGAATGTCGAGAGAATGCCAGGCCGACTTGTTGAATGGAGAGTCACCTTGCTCCGAAGTGTTTATTCGCCTAGCACGTTTGGCCTTTCCGCTGACCATCTCAGATGGCCCCGTGGTTTTAAAGAACAGTATTTTCAACTCTATCTGCTGCACATATCTGTTCTTTCCTCCTTCAGGCTGTGTGTTCCTTCTCTGGAGGACCTGTTTCAGTCTCTTTGTTCTTCAAAAACAGTTCCGATCCTCTGTGTGTGTATGTGTTTCTGGGATGCTGTAATGTGGGTCATTCCTCACAGGGAAAACTGTGACCTTCTCAGCTGCTGACTTGATAGTTGTGGCCTTGGGGAAGGAGGAAGCTATGACCCTGTCTCACGACCTTGCACTGAGGGCTATGGTTGGGCCTAGCTGCCCTGGCAAGTCATAACCAGGGGACAGGGCTGAGGGAAGCTGGATACAAGAATCCCTGCCCCCCGCCCCACATCGCACCTCTGAGAGGACCAGAGGTTGCCAGGAGGCAAGAGCGCTGTAGTGCATTAGGAAGAGAATCTATATGCAAAAAAGCTACCCTATTCCCTTGCTATATTATTTTGTTCTTCTTCTGAGGAGATATCTATGACTGCCTGACTCTGTTCTCCATAAGTGAAGGATCTTACTCCCACTACAGACTGGATTTGCTCCCATTTACCAATGTCACATCGCCTTCTTCCTACTCCCATCTCCTGACCCCTTGGCAGCTTTCGAGTCTGCTAGGTCATATGCACATTACAAGAACTTAGTGGTATAAATGTTTATGAGTCTAAGCCAAGGGTTGAGCAGTGGTGTGATGGAAAAGAGCAAGAACATGCCCGGAATCTTGTCCTCTCACCTTTAACAGGTGGGATACTTGCGCTGATTGCAAAGAGGTCTTGTGCCCATCAAATGGGGTATATACTTAAAAGGTCATGGCCTATAGCAGGTGATCAATAAATGCTACCTTCCTTCTTTTTCCTTTCAGCACGATTTGAGTGTGAATTTAAGTGAGCCAAAGAAAGTAGATGCCCCACCGTTATCCAGTGACTCTTGCCCACTCATCTTGCCCACGGCTTATTTTCTGACACCTGCCAACCTTATCGTTCACGTGTCTCCTTTTACCAGTGAAGGAAGCCTGGTGAGGACCAAGAAGAGATGCTCTGCCCCATTAGGGACCAGAGTCTTGTGTCTCTCTAGACTTGTGCCTAGCAGCCCAGGGCAGTAAGGATTGCAAACGTCTTTGCAGATGTGAATCATTTCTGTAGGTGCTTGGGAAGGAAGGTCCCCTCAGGGAAGAAACCTTTAGTGGAGTTCCAGTTAGAATGCAAACCTTCTGTTGGCTGTCCTCCGACGCGTCCCTTCTCAAAAATCCTGGGATGTAACGGCCTTGCACTGAAAATCCCAGGGGGCTGGGGAGAAAAAAGTTCTCTGAACTTTTTCAAACCACAAATATTTGGTCTGAGTTGGGAAAAGGTCCCCGGGGCAGCGAGTTCTTATTTGATTCAAGCAGTTTGACCCCTCTTCTGGAACTCCTCGAGCGGGGGCTGGGGACGGTGGATGCCACGCCTGGCGTCGGCCCCCGCTTGGCTTGGCCCGGCCCTGCTCCACTCTGTGAATGGAAAGCTCAGGCTGGGTGAATGGGGTGGGAGCTGGAGTCCGGCCGGGAGGAGAGGGTTGCTGCGTGGGACCGCGCAGGGGTGGGGGCTGGATGCGCAGAGACAGCCTGTTTTTCTCAGTGTCTGGCCGCGGAGAGACTCTGACTCTCTCTTTCCAGATGTTCGCTGTGTTTATAGCTGCTGAAGCCGGAGACCCAGCTCCCTCATTAATAAGTTTCTTTCTTGCACTGCGGCCAGGGGTCTGAGCCCAGAGTCCGCAGCTGGAGGAGGCTCGGTGGGGGAGGGCTGCCCGGTGGGGGAGGGCCGCCCCGCAGGGGGAGGTGTCTCGCTCCCTCCCCCAGCCTCTGCGTCCCTAACCCCTACCCCGCCTCCCTCCTCTGCAATCCTCCCAAAATACACGAGCACACAAAAAGAAAAACACCAGCAGATTTTTTATTTCAGAGAGTAAACACTTGGGCCATGGGGGTCTGGAGGTTATGGGAAAAGAGGAAACCATCAGGCTAATCAGGCAGGCACACACTTCCCCTGCTGAAATAAAACAGAAATCATTGCTCCGCAGGGCTGGCCGGTTAACCCTGGCGCTGCCAGAGACGCTGGCGCGGGCCGAGCAAGCCGAGCAAGCCGGGAGGTAGGGCGTCCGAGGACGAGGACCAGAGTTTTTAAATCCAGGTCCAGGCAGGGAGGAGAGGAGAGAGGAGTGGACTCCCTGGGCCTGAATGCCTTCCATTCAGTCTGTGGTAGCACCTCTGCCCCAAGCCGGGCTTTGGAAAGAGACGGTTGGAACACATAGATTCTGCACCGAGATGGAAGTTTTGCAAGAGGTCAGAGGGAGTTCTAGGTAGGTCAGGGAGATGGAGAGATAGGGAAGGGAGCCCAACGCTCGACCCAGAGTACACGTGTGGATTGTCACTGTTTAGAAATGAGCAGGAGGATTTAGTGGGAAGGATTCAGGTCAGTGTTATAGCCCTGCCACCTACTCGCTCTGCAACCACGGGGCCAAATCGCTGAGCCCTTCTGAGCCCCCTGTTTTCTCATTTGTAATATAATAGTGCCCACCTCACAGAATTATGGTGGGGAACAAAACACCGCATTGAGTGTGGAAATGGCAAATACCAAAGCATGGGTCTCAATTTATGATTTCATAGATTGTTGTAAATTGATCAGTTTCCTCTCTCCTTCCCTGCCTCCTTCCTTCCTCTTTCCCTCCCTCCTTCCTTTCTTGAGCCTGCCTGCCTTCCTTCCTTCCCTTCCCTTCCCTTCCCCATTAAATACCTTGCTTCAGCGTCCACCTTCACTCACTGGCCCTGTTGCTGCCTGTCTGGAGAGCATAAATATGGCATGGGCCAGAGGTCATAGGTCAAACATGAGACCTAATTGCACTGTGAGAGAAATTACCTTTCCACTGATGTATAGGGCAACCTTTGGCTGCCAGTGTGAGTGGTCCGGCAGCTGTCAGTTCAGACCCTGCCCCCACCTGACCCCCTAGTCGGGGAACCATCCCCTCTTCCAGATCACTATTTTTAAAAATAGGGGCGTGCCTTCCCCACTCCAATCCTGAACACCCCAGTTCGATTCACTTACCACCTCCGGAAAAAATGTTTGATTCTTTTGGATGTTCTTGCTTTTGAAGAAAATATGCCTTTGGAACCTCTGCTCATCCTTGCAGGGGACATTAACAAAACAAGACAACAGAGCTGCTAACTCCTGAAGTTGTTTTGTGTGTTTCCCGGTGTCTGCTCAGACTTGCTGCCCAGCTGCTTGAGACACGGGGGGTACCGGGGTTGTAAATATCCACAGGAGCAGGGTTCTAGTCGCCTTTGCTGTTCTCTTGATTTCTTACCTGCTTCCTACATTTTTTTTTTTTTTTTTTAAATCAACCCTGACAACTTTCTGCCAAGTCTCAGAACTGCAGATTCTCGTAAGAGCAGGGGTGGTTGACCCGGCTGAGCGTCCGAAATGTGCGATCCTTCCGCAGTGGTGTGCAAGGAGTTTCCGAAGGGTCTGTAGCTTTCCTCGGATTCTCCGAGTGGTCTGGGACCCCCAAGAAGAAGTGAAGAACTACTGGCCAGGAGAAAAGGGACTTTAGTATCCCCTCCAGCATTTAAAAGCATGGTGTACATAGAGAGTATGCAAAGCCTATTTTGTGGAACTGGATTGAATTCCGTGGTAGGAGCTTCCTCCCTATCAATCCCTCCTCACCGCTCTGGTCAGTCCCAAGAGAGTGTATTTAAATCTGGAAGCGGATTCTATCCCATTGTGCCAGAGACGCTGGGCACTGAAGCCTTGACTGAAGACCAGCCATATTTCTCTCTCTCTCTCTTTTTTTTCCTTTCAACATCCCCTTTTATTTCGTGTTCCATAGAATGAGCTCTGCAAATGTCCGTGGAGGTTATGGACCTGTGGCCTCTCTACTGTGAGGTGGGGGGGGAGGGAGGGGAGCACTTCAGGCTCCTCCAGAGCCACAGGGGAGAGTCACGCTGTGATCTGTTTCTCACAGACGTGCCTCTAGTGATAGACTTTCTCAGCTGCCCCCTGCGGGTGTGTGTGTGTATGTGTGTGTGTGTGTGTGTGAGGGGGGAGAGTGAGTGGTAGAAACACTGCCTCTGAAGGGGACAAGAGTCCAGAGCTCACACCCCCCCCCACCAACAATGTGTGCAAAAACAACCATGGCGCCCACATAGGCCTCCAGATGCTGCATACCCCCACCCAACTGCCTCCAACTCTGGGCACCCTGCAGGATCTCTGCCCCCATTTCTGATCTTTGGCCTCTTGTGGAACTACTAACTGTTCTATCCACTGTCACAGACTGGCTTAGTCAAGTGGAGACCATTTTCAGAAGTTTCAAATCTAGGGAGAGAGATGACCCCACCCTAGGTCAGCTCCTTTGAACTGCCCAGTGACATCTTAGCATTTCCTTCTTCTTTGGTCAGGACAGCTGGACATTCTTCACTGAACAGGGCTTTAGGCTTACGTGATGTTGGTAAGTTGAATGTCGGGTTTTATAAGGAAAGTGGCTGAAACGTCTGTGGTCCTGCTCCTGGAGAGTTGAGGGAAGCCTGGAATTAACAGAAGAGTGGTTGCTTCAACCATACCTGAGATATTCAGGCATTTCATCGGTACTTTGTGCCTTGAAAATCTGAGTTTAAAGTTCCTGAACAACAACACCAACCTATCATGATGTAAAGTTTGCTTGACTTTTGGTAGGTTTTTTGTTTCCAACATAATTCAGATCCCTCAGAATTTCCAGTTGGAGATCTGTGCCTGTCTCTATTTCTGTTGATTCTCTCCTGATTAATAAAAAAATTAAGAATGTAGAGTTAAAATAGTTCATGTCCTATTCTTGTTCAATTTTAAATAATCTTATTGTAGCAAGTCCCAAGAGAAGACCTGCCTTCTTTCTAGAACAACTAGAGAGGAGGAGTAATTGTCATTCATTAAATATTTTCTATATACTAAGAATCACACATGTGTGGTGATTTCACTCTTAAAACATTCCTCTGAGGATGATATTATGACCCATTTTACAGATGAGATGAATGAGGCTCAGTGAGGTAACTGGACCTCCCAAAGAAGTCTAACTGTAATTCTGAGAGGGAGAGGGTCGGTAAACCTGGGATCCTACTGCAAAACCCATGCTCTGACCTTGATGCAAACTTGGCCTGCCTCTAAAATGTTTTTTTTAGGTCTTCATTGTTGCCTCATCCCTGGTAGCTAGTGTCCGTCCTAGAGGGTAAGAGAATATGAGCTTTCCTCATTGTCCCACAAACCAGAGACCCATGAAAATCTTCGTGCTGAATAGAGAAAACGAGCCTGTGTAGCCTATCTTTTTGGATCTTCTCTCTTCCTCTGGGTCTGACATCGGGCATGAAGGAGCTTGGTCATCTGCAGGGCCCGTTGGGAGAGTGGGTTTGCCTTTGCTGGGCAATCCTTTAGGGTCTGTCCCCTAAGCATCATAGCCCCTTTGCCCCCTTTCTCCTCCATCAGCTAGCTTTGGGAGCAGACAGAGTCACTGAGCAAGACTAAACCCTAAGAAGTTTGTGAAAGGTTATACCCTTGAAGCTATCCACAGTGTACACAGCACGTGCTGAAGTTTACACAGACTTCTCAGACCTCTGAATAGAGGGACTAATTGTGGGGAAGCTGCTTTTCAGCACACAGGATGGGCTGTTCTCTGTGGGTTTTACTATCAAAAGGCTTTTAAAAGTGCAGTGTAGCCATTGTTGAATATTTCACAATGAATTAAATACCATTTTTCTCCCCGCAGCTGTTCCATGTGAGTGAGCGTAGAGTGCTTTTTTTTTTTTTTTCCTCCTGGCAGAAGACGTCTGCTGTATAAACCTAAGCACTGGGGTAATGAGATTATTTGTGTGCGAATTCTTTAGGAAAAGCATTTCTTTATTTTAAACTCAATGATGTGATTCGGGCTTGCTGCTCTGGAGATGGGAGAGGGGGAGCCTTGGAAGAGAATGGAATTGAAATGTCTTTGAGCCGAATTGGGAGCAGGCAGGGGTGAGGGGCTCTGGGATGAGGCTTCTAAACCTCAGTGCATTTATCCGCAATTCCCCCGGGGGCGGCCTGCCTCTCCCAGCATTACTGACTGGGCTGCAGTGGAGGGAAATTCCATATTCTTCCTTCCTTCCTTCCTTCCTTCCTTCCTTCCTTCCTTCCTTCCTTCCTTCCTTCCTTCTTTCCTTCCTTCCTTTCTCTCTCTCTCTCTCTTTCTTTCTTTCTTTCTTTCTTTCAACAATTAATCAGTTTTCCATCTGCCCTTTCAGCATTTCTTCCTGATCTCACAACTTTTAATGGAATTGAAGGAACATTTGCTTTGCTCTCTACCTGTTTTTATATCAGAGAGCACTTAAAAACTTGAAATTACAGGGGCGCCGGGTGGCTCAGTTGTCAAGCGTTTGCCTTTGGCTCAGGTCACGATCCCCGGGTCCTGGGATCGAGCCCCGCATTGGGCTCCCTGCTCAGCGGGAAGCCTGCTTCTCTCTCTCCCACTCCCCCTGCTTGTGTCCCCTCTCTTGTGCTCTCTTTCTCTCTCTGTCAAATAAATAAATAAAATATTTAAAAAAAAACAAAAAAAAATTGAAATTACAATGAAATCTCTAAGGAAAACAGCTTTCCTCTAACACTTAGGGTGGTCTCTATAGTTAGGACAATATTCAACTTTACTGGTGCTATGACATCCAGTGCTACACCAAATGTCCTCTCCTCTTCCCTTGCTTGACTTACTTTTCCTCTTCAAATTATTCATTGCCTTTCATAGAAATCAAGCTTCAGGTGAGCAGTGAGTTGGAACGAAGTATAAAATCAATTACGATGGAAAACTATGCAGATTTAACTCTTCATAATGTATCATCAGGGAGTTACCAGCTGGTCTTTAGATCCATTGAAGACTGAGGGGGAAAAATGGGAAAAAATGGGAAAAGAGAGGTTTAGATTAGCTATGGTGAAATTTAACTCTGAAATCCATTATTAAAGGAGTTTGTGAATTGCCTATCCCCTCAAATATCTCTCAGGACATTTCAAAAGTAGCTTAAGCCATTTTTTATTATCCTTCTGCTCCTATCACATAAAGACAAAAATTTAAAAACCTTTTAAGGGAACTTCAAGGGAATGTTTTAGGAATCTATCAAGTGGGAACGAGCAGGTCAGATATGAAAAGAAAGCTATTGATTTCGAGAATAATCTTTTAGTTCTGCTTCAGTGAGTGAAGCAAAAAGGGGACTCAGCTAGGCATGAGAGCTCAACCAATAAGATTTGGGGGCAAAGGACTGAGGGTTTGAAATGTCCTTCTGCATTTTTCCCATTGTTATTGTTCACTTATTCTTTTCACTACCCGTATTTCCTGATATCTGTGGCAGGTGGGCAGGTGGAAATTAATCATTCTCCCCTCCCCCCAGCCAAAGTGGAAGACCTGCTGGAAAAGCAAGAGAGAATCTGTGTGGTTTGGGTTACTTTATTTTTTTTAAAGATTTTTAAAATATTTTATTTTTTTGAGGTAGAGAGAGAGAGAAAGAGCATGAGCAGGGTGGCAGAAGCAGAGGGAGAAGCAGATCCCCCGCTGAGCAGGGAGCCCGATGTGGCGCTCAATCCCAGGACCCTGGGATCATGACCTGAGCTGAAGGCAGACGCATACCTGACTGAGCCACCCAGGCGCCCCGGTTTGGGTTGCTTTCAAACACATAATCGTTTTCCTCTTTCTGGCTGGGAACTAGTACTTTGCCATGTGCAGATGTGCCAGGCTTATTTTATTTTATTTTATTTTTTTGGTAATAATAATTATAAAAACAATCCATCCCTTCAAAGAAAATTTGTAAATTAAAGAATACTTTAGGGGGAAAGGGTACTTCAGTTTCATCAGTTAATGGTTAATGTTAAAAAGTCTACTCCATGAATATTTTCCTGTGAATAGTTCACCTGGCTATCACACAGTTGTCTCAAAGTTACACCTGAGCTCATCCCTTTCTCTCCTGCCTCCATAACGCAACCTAGACCCTCCATCCTGTCTTGGCCAAAGTCAAACGATCTACCAATCACCAGCCTAGGAAACTAGTAGTTAGTATTGATTCCCTCCTTTTTGCCTTAACCCTTATGTTGTTTGCGGCTCATGGCAGAAATCTGGCTCAATTAACTTCAGCTGAGGAGGGAATTTCTTGACTCACAGAACTGAGAAGTTCCAGAAGAGCCAGCCGGGGGAACTCTAGCATAGCAATAACCTCGTCAAGTCCCTTGCCCTGCTCTTCCTGGGTCTCTTTATTCCTCTCTTCCTCTTCTTTCTCCTCCTTCTCTCTCTTTAGCTCCTGTCTTCTTGTCTTTCCTAAAAGGGAAGTGGGAGGGGTCTGGTAGCAGAAGAGGGGAAAACTCTAGAATACAAAAGGAGCAGATGATCACTGGATCCTCATACTGAGTTGGGCACAAGTCCTGTCAATCTTATCCTCTAAATATCTCTTGAATTTATAAGGACTACTATTATTATTACTATTATCATTAATCTCTTGGTTTAGGCCCCAGTTGCATTCCCCCAATACTGGTGAGTACCTGAATTGTAGATCATCTCACTGTGTTGCAATTACTGATTTTTGTCTTTGCTGCTCCTCTGTATGTACCTCGGGGGTAGGCCTTCGTCCTTGCCCTGTTCCTAGTGCCTGGCCGAGTACCTGGACTGTCATAGGCACTCAGTTGAGGTTTGTTGGGTAAACAAGACAGGGTTATGAGAGTCATCCGTCGGGATGATTTTAAAATCAGTTAAGAAGTTACTAAATTAAAACAAAACAAACAAACCAACCAACCCAAAAAACACCCTAAACTCTTCAGAACAAAATCCGAAGGTTGTTCCAGAAGGCTCTTTGTCTTCAGTTTCTCTCCCTCTAAGCCAAGGGAATTTACTGTTTATTTCCATAGTCCTAATGCGTAGCCCAGTACTTGCCATAGAGCAGAGGATGTGATCAATATCTGCATCCTCGTTGTCCAGACTCGTCAGAGCTACTGGTAGGGTGGTTGGTGTTTGGGTCCTCAGTTGGACCAGTGGTAATTCAAGGTTTATGACTGGTTTAGGGTCTTGGTTACAGTAGAACACTTTTATTCTGTCTGTCATCAATCAACGCTTAGTTGTGGAGCCTTTATTCTGCATGAGATATTGGGCATACAAAGTAGGGTGGCACATTTGTCCTCAAAGAGTATCAACATAAGGGGGATGGGAAGCTAAGAGAGACATACCCATGCTGGGCAACCAGGTGAGCATCAGGAGAGTGGGAATTATAAGAATATTCCTACAGCACACTAGAGTAAGGAGAGACCAAGACAACCTGGTTCCCCCTCTGGCCTCTTTGCAAATTACGTGAAAGTGAAGATACAGAGCGTTTGCCTTGAGGAGCACTCATTTGTCCAAACTTGGTCAGCAGAATGAGGATGGGGAGTTTGATTTGCAAGGGGGTTGTTTTACTGATGTTTAGAATAGTGGTCACTCTTGCTCTGCTTTATGTATCCTAGTTCACTGTTATTCTTTCCTTCTTCACCCTGTGTTGATTTTCACCTCCCTGGTCCTCATCTGGCCCCTCCTGGGCCTTCCTGACTGCCTTCAGAGATGAGTTCATCCTCTGCTCGGGCCTCCCAACCTGAATGAAATGTTCCATTCGTTAGGTCTGCTGCTCCTCACTTCATTAGCGTTCCCGATGTTTATAAAGCCAGGAGATAATATTTTTAGGTTCCATTTGGAGTTTCCCCGGGCAGCCTCTCTCTGAGCCACTTAGGAAGTTTAGAAAAGAAGGTCATGGAAATGTTAGATGTTTTTCCACTGAACTTTGGTTAAGCAAATGGTCTTGAGATGCTGTTCATAGACTCCACTGGGCAGGAGTTACTGGATGATAGGAAATTCTTTCTCTCCCTTTTATTTGTCTTGACTTCACCTCTGGAAAAGCAGAGGGTTGTTGTGTTTTGGTTTTTTTTTTTTTTTTTGACAGTTTTGAGATGAACTTTATTGAGACATAATTCACATACTATACAATTCACCCATTTAAAGTGTACAATTTAAGGGTTTTAAATATATTCACAATATTTCACAAACAGCACATAATTTAATTCTAGAACGTTTCTGTTTCTCTTAAAGGAAATCCCATACCCGTTAGCAGTCAGTCCCATTCTCCCTCATCCCTCCCACCCCTATGTGCTAGTAACTACTGGTCTAATTTTTCTTGATAAATTTGCCCATTTTGGCCTTCTCTTGTAAATACAGTCTTACAATATGTGGCCTTTTGTGGCTGACTTCTTTGACTATTTTCAGAGGTTGTACCATTTATTAGTATCCATGTTGTACCATTTATTAGTACTTAATTCTTGGTCATCACCAAATAATATTCCATTACATGGATATGTTACACTTTATTTACCCATCATTTGATGGACAATTGAGTTGTATTCACTTTATGTCTGTTATACGTAACGCTGCTGTGAACATTCACATAAACGTTTCTGTGTGAAACTATGTTTTCATTTCTCATGGGTTTATACCTAGGAGTGGATTTGCCAGGTTATATGGTGACTCTTATGGAACTAACAAAATATTATCCAAAGTGGCAGCACCATTTTACATTCCTGCCAACAATGTGCAAGGGTGCCAATTTCTACATATCCTCACCAATATGTGTTACTCTTTGTCTTTCTGATGGCTCTCATAGTGAACGTGAAATAGCATCTCATTCTGGTTTTGATTTGATTTTTCTTACTGACTAATGATCTTGAGCCCCTTTTTACCTGTTTATTGGCCATTTGTATTTGGAGAAATGTCTGTTTAAATCTTTGCCCATTTTTTTTAAATTGGGTTATCTTTTTACTACTGAGTTATAAGAGTTCTTTATATAGTCTGAATATAAGTTCTTTATCAGATATATACTTTACAAGTATTTTCTCCCTTAATATGGGTAATCTTTTTACTTTTTTGATGTTTTGGTTTGCAGCACCAGCGGTTTTAGTTATGGTAGCCCGATTTATCTATTTTTTCTTTTGTTTCTCGTGCTTTTGGTGTCACAGCTAAGAAGTCATTGACTAGCCCAGGTTATGAAGATTTACTCTTGTATTTTCTTGAAAGAGTTTTATAGCTTTAGTTATTACATTTAGGTCTATGATCCACTTTGGGTTAATTTTTGTGCATAGTGTGAAGTAAGAGGTCCAATTTCTTTCTTTTGTATATGTATAGCTCATTGTCCCAGCACTATTTGTAAAAAGAGTTTTCTTATCCTGGGGCACCGGCCTGACTCAGTGAGTAGAGCATGCAACTCTTGATCTCAGGGTCAAGAGTTCGAGCCCCACGTGGGGCACAGTTTACTTAAATAAGTAAAAATTTTTCTTATCCTATTGTTCTGGCACTCTTGTAAACAGATATTTTTAAATACATAGGCCACCTATGTATTTCTTATCTATGGCAGAGATATTCATTTGTATTAAGTGGTTCTTCAACATTGCTCACTGTGATGAATATTTTTTGATGGTAAATATAGTGAACTTAGTTAGTTGAGGATGCCTGAGTTCTAAGTCTGGTTTGGAATATGATTTTTTAAAAATTTTGAACCTAAAACGAAATTGCCATTTGTTGTTTATTTTGAACAAAACACTTAAATATTTTACATATATTATCTTATTTAAATCTTACCAAAAAATCCTGTGAGTCCATTTTATAGAGGAGCAAGCCAAGCTTTATATAGTTGAAGTAACTTGCTAAAAGTTGCACTGTTAATAAGTTACAGACCCCAATTTTGAGCTCAGGTTAGCCCGACTCCATAGCCTAATATTAAACTCCGTGCTGGGCCTTGCACAGTATCTATGAAATAATAATTACCAGAAAAAGGCAGCAGAAAGTGACCACTATGTGTGCAATTAGTGAAGAATGCAAAATCTAAAAATCTAGTTATGCTAAATGGTTATCAATTTCCTCATCTCTAAAGGGGAACATAACACTTTCCCCTTACCTCTTGTATTACAATTAAACTAAAACAAACAGTTTTTGATTTTTATGTTACTTAAGTGTGTTTCTTTTTCTTTCTTGGTGTACTGTTTTTAAGTCTTGGGGATGTTAAGAAGAGTCAATAAATCAAAGGATAAATCAATCAATCAATCAATCTCCTAGAATTTCTTTAACTCCAAAAAGAAAAAAAAAATCAGCAACTTTTCTAAGAAAATTTTATGAAATCACTTTATGAATTAATTGTATAAATCTCATTTAATGCATGTCTGTTTCTCCAAGATTAAAATTGCTATTTCTCTGTTTGCTTTTTTTGTCTTATTTTTGATAGATTTCAAAAGAGTCACTAAGAGTTGTCTGGCAAATATTCTGAATCTATAGAGTTTGCCATAAATAAGACTTTTAAGTCTTATTTAAAATATACTAATATAAAATTAGTATATTCAGTTTGGGCATCTTGAAGGAATAACCACGGTGTCAATAAATATTATATCTGCAATCAACCCCCCCCGCCAAGTTCTCTTCCCATCCCTCTTCTCTCCCTCCCTTCTTTCAGGTGCTCACTTGGCCTTTGGTGAAGAATGGGGGTATGTGACTTTAGGAAAATGGAACATTTCCCAGAATGTATTGTTTGTGCATTTGTAATGTATGTCCTGCTTGTCCTGAAGTCACTATTGGAACATGTTATTATAAAATCCCAGTATACATATATAAATAGAAAAAAGACAATTTAGAAATATGTGTTTTGTGACCAGCTGCTCTTCCTTCTAATGCTTCCCAACATTTTCCTGCTGCAGCTGTGGGGGAGATATGTAGCAGACATTGAGTGTTCTGAGCGCAGAGCTTACTCCATGTCAGTTTCCTTTGCCTCTTAGTTCGCATGGGAAGGGGGCTGAGTCCTTCCTCCCCTTTCCCTTAATCCCGACCCTGATTTCATTCTTCCTCTCTTTCATCCTTGTGCTCAACCAGATGCATCACTTGGGACCCCACTCTATCCACCTCCCAATGACAGGAGCTCCACTTATTTCTATTTTGAGTGAAGATGGGAGGGAATTAATGCATTGATAATCTCTTCTCCACCACACCATGCCTTCCCTCCTTCTCCCCCTCACCCTTTCATGGTGGGAAAATAAGGACTCAGATGGTTTATGGTCCATAAGTGATAAAAGATCTAATAAGAAATCCAACAAATGAAGACAAAAGACTTGGCGAGCAAAAACCACATTTAAAGATCTCTTAGTGGTTGGTGAGAAAGATGTGGGACATATGAATAATTTGCAAGAATTGAGCAAACGTGTGTCTTCAGTATTTTGCCCAGCTCTCATGGATCAGTGTTGAGCAAAAACAATGGAGAGTCTCTCTACCCTGCACAGACACTGGCATGCTGAGGGCTGGGATGCATGCCCTCCTCCTAGACATATCTCAGAGGTGCTGGGACATGATGCTGATGGAAGTGCTTTGTGACCTTCCAGGCCAGACAAGGGAAAGTACTGTTGTTCATTCAATCAGAGGAAAGGAGTTGTGCTTACTCACATTCAGTTCTGAGGTTTGGCACATAAAGGATTTAAAAGGACCCAAACTCTATGAAGGTAGGGTGACATGGATGTCTTCTGGTTGCTCTTCTAAGGGATCCCATTTGCAGAGTTACATGGCCAGCTTACTCTGATGTCATTGCTTAAATAACCTGCTAACTGGAATGTATTGACATGAACTATCAACACGGCTGCAATGTACCGTCAATTCTGAACTCTTCCTCCTCCTAATGAGAGGGTTCTTATGTGTCTTGATTTGTCTATTTTATGGCTTTTAATATTGCTGAAAACCTCAATTGGATTTAGAAAGCAGCGATGTCTCTCCTATATAAACTATGCTATTTTCTAGGACCTTAACAATATTGTGTTTACCCAATATACCTAATTCTTGTACCCAGTATCTCCATGACAGTACTCACATTTACAAAACATAGTTCTTATCTTACGTTCCTACTCTTTGCTTAAAGTGCATTGATTATATGCATCTGATATTTCTCTTTGATTAATATGGTGGCATTCACACTTATATTCATTTCCAATCATTCTTCCTTTGCTACCATGTTTTCTATTTATCTTTGTTGTAATAGTTTATTTCTGCCATGTAGTTTCTTTGATCTGTCCTTGATAAATTAACAGGTGTGATTTTTACACGCTCAATGCTCAATGGCTGCTTTGTATTCATACCAAGCTGTATCTTGAGTAGTCAGATCTATATAGAAATGCAGATCTATTTGTCTTCATTTATTATCCAATTTTTACATTTCTTAGAAGTCTTGGATGAGTCTTCCTTAAGGCAAGACCTGAGAATGAGGCACATTGTGGTAAAGCCAAGTAATAAAGAGCTTATTGCCAGCCAGAATCTAATTTTATGGTTTTCAATCCATTATGATCATTATAAAGTGAGCATTCCACTTTAGCAAGTAGGAAGTTGGCCAGAACAAAGTGACTGCCAAATGAATGACAGTGTTTTCTCCCATAGTTTCAGGTTATAGGTTACAAACTCTTTTGCTGAAATGGTTATCTCTTGCTGTTGTAGGACCAAGGAATCTTCCTCCCTGTCTGTCTTTATGCCTTGATTTCTCTCTCTGTATGGAAGGTACCCTCAAATATTAGAAAAACATCTTTTTAAAGTTGAGATTGTGATGGGAAAATAACGAGGAAAGAACCAACGCAAAGTCATCATGCTTAGATGTGAATTTATAAACAAATCAGCAGGCAATGAGTTTTGCTATGAGGTTTTATGTTTGTTTATCTATTTATTATTTAAAAAATTTTTTAAGTAAGCTCTACACCCAATGTGGGGCTCAAACCCACAACCCCGAAATCAAGAGTCTTACCGTCCACTGAGTGAGCCAGCCAGGTGCCCCAAGGCCTTATGTTTTAAAGATAGTAAGCTGTTTTTAAATGTTTGGGGATTTGGCAGAGTTCAAAATCTCTTGCTACATGCTTTAATTATTTTTTTCTTTTTCTCTTTCTTTCTTTCTTTCTTTCTTTCTTTCTTTCTTTCTTTCTAAAATTTCTGCTAGTTTGGAGGCCCATGAGTATTTCATGGAAAACTTAAATGGTATATGGGCTTACTTTATAACTTAAACATCTACTCATCAGTATCGGACATTCAAGAAGATTGGTGAGTCTTCTTAAAAACACTTGGAAGGGAAGATTTATATGGTCCAGTGACTCAATGATCTAGAAACCTCAAAAACTAGAGTTGGTTTGAAAAGTTAAGCTCTAGAACTATTAAGCAGATTTAGAAAATGGCTGGCCTGGTCTCTTTCCATTCTATTATTAAAAAAAAAATGTATCTGAGAAGTATGTGCTTGTGGGTGCATGCATATGAGATCAGACAATTTCTTTTTCTTTTTTTAAAGACTTTATTCATTTGAGAGAGAAAGAGAGAGAGAGAGTGTGTGTGTACAATCGGGGGGAGGGGCAAAGGGAGAGGGAGGGAGAGAATCTCAAGCAGGTTCTGCACTGAGCATGGAGCTCAATGTGGGGCCTGATCTCATGACCCTGAGATCATGACCTGAACCGAAACCAAGAGGCGGACGTTCAACTGACTGAGCCACTGAGGCACCCTGAGATCAGACAATTTCAGAGAGAGGGAGAACATAAGATAAGATATCGTAAGATATCGTAAGATAACAGTGCCCTTTTCCAAGCACACAGGGCTGGGTGTAGTGAAGCGGGGAGCAGGCCCGAGGCTACCATCTCAGATCACATTTCGTATCAGAAGCTTGTTTTATTCACTCATCTATTTATTCATTATTTCTTTCACTCATTTTTTCAGTTGTGTGTTCTTTCAACATTTATTAAGCATTTACTATGTCCCTATGTCCAAGTCACTGTATGTTAGGCTGGGAATTACCATTTGAATCTAATATGGTTCCTGCCCTTGAAGGGCTGAAGTGTGTGGTCAGCAGTGTTGGAAGTGCCCAGTCAGAAGCCTGTAGGTGCTGACTCGGAGGCAGTTTGCTCTGAGAGAGCAGAGAAGGAAGTGCCTGATTTTATCCAGGAAGGCCCAGGAAACCTTCACGGGGGCGGGGGTGGGGGTGGGGGTGGGGAGAAGTGGGGAAGTGGGTAATGTTTGCTTCTTTGTCCTGACAAATGAGTGGGACAGGGGGGCCAGGGCTTTCCAGAAAGGGCAGAAGGATGTGCACAGAATTGCACAGAAAGATGAGGCACTGGGGTGTGTTCGAGGGGTCCCCACAGGTGCACTGGGGTGCAGTGTCCTTCAGTGGGTGGCTGGAAGGCCGGCAGGGGCCAATTTTGGCCTTTTGGGCTGTAGTTGGATTTTATCTGCTTGGCAGTAAGGAGGCTTTGAAGGAATTCATTATTTCTCCATCATGTTTAAAACATTTTGGTTGAATGTTTTAAGAGACGAGAGTCTCTGCTTTCCTATAGCATACCTTTCCGAGAAGCTCGTGCTTCATCTTCGGTCAACCCCGTCTGAAGACTTGTATGGTGGGGAACGGCCTGTGACCCCTGTGTCTTCCCCAGGCTCTGCGACTTCTGTTGCAAGTCCCTCACACGTGCCACCCTTCCGGGGGTGGTGGCAGTGCCTTCAGCCCGAAGTGGGTGGATTCCCACCAAAGATTTCACACTGGGACAGAAATTTGGCCCTCCCGTGTCATTCATTTTTTAAAAAAAAATGCTAAATCATAATAACAGATAATAATAATAATAGGTAATAATAAATTTTATCTATTCCTTGAAGGCGCAGGTGACTAAAGTCTGAGCTAATGGAAGAACACGGAGCATGAACAAACTCAACAATATTGATAAGATGGCTTTTCAAAGGGGGAGCTTAGGAGAAGTCGAACGTTGGCTTGTCTATCTCTAGGCGCCTCGCAGAGAGGTCTTGGACAGAAGAAAGCTAATCAGGAGACCTGCATGGGGAGAGAGGCGTGTTATTTAATTAGCTTTACAATGGGCTGACTTGAAGGCACGTGGTGGCTTTAATAGAGGGAGATAGATGTCCTTTTTTACAGGGCTAATTGTTGGGGAAAAGCAAGGTCTTTGTTCAGACCCAGCATGAGGGCTCTGATCTCTTGGAGCCTAGGGCTGCCCCTGCTTATAATTTTAGACAGAGCTATTCAAGGCTGCTCTGTAGAGAAAAGAAGAACAAGAACAGTATTGTGTATGCAGGATCAGTGCCCAAACCTCCCCAAAGTCACTAGGAAAAAAAAAAAGAATGAGAGGACCCAGCCATGTGCATTTTGGAGTATTTCCCCATCATTTATTTGCCACGGTTGTTGGAAAGGGCAAAGCTACACTTTAATCAACTTGGAGCTGAGGTGGGGTGACTTAACCAAACACCCCCAGAAAACCAATTAAGTCCATTTTCCCAGTGATGTGGCATTAATCTTGCCAAAATGAAGCAGACAACGAGTGTGGGGACTACGTGTGTTCAAATATACCAGCCTGGGTGGCTAGGTGCCAGGCGCTGGTGGTGCCAGAATACAAATTATGTAGCTGGTGCCCCCGAAATAGGAAAATCCGGCTTGCTATTGAGCAACACAGAGCCGCGAGGGCTCTGACTGGCGGCAGAAGGGGCAACGTGAAATACCTCTCCCTGGGGTTCTCTTTTGGGCCACTGGTCAGCGCAGGTTATTGAGGCCAGCAAGTAAAACACTCCATCTGAATTCTGGGTGGCAAGTCCAAGCTTGCTACATGGGTCCAGAATTCTGTAACTAAAATGCATGTGTATGGAGCAATAGATGGTTTGAGGTTCAGCTTTACAGCCCAAGTTAAGTTGTTTGAAAGCTCTAGCTGTCAGAAAAAGAGATAGCCTAGAGAAATGTAAGATGGGAAAACACAAGACAAGACTTCCGTGGAATGAATGTGGCGGTGTACTGCCTAACGGGGGCCGGCTCGAGGAATGCCTCAGACAGCCTGGAACAAGCTATGTCTTAGATAGTGTGTGAGGTTCCACTAAGACCACTGAGCAGCCAGATGGCATAAGCCAAGTTCTTGTTTTGCTCCGGTTGTACAGAATCACTGAATGGGTATGAGACCTGCAGCCCTGAGTGGGGACAGTCCAATATTGGAAGAGTCCCAAGGGTGAATATTTTGCTCTTTGCTGCTAATGTGTAATGTAGACGTGAACATACGATTAGAACTTCCATAACCCGTATGTCACGTCTCTATAATGGGATTCAACCCCCTTTCATCCAAGAGGATGCTGTGATTAGGATACTCAGACCTAAAATAATCTTTATTATTATGTTATGGGTTTAATGGCACACACCAAGAGGGATCGCCATATCCTAATCTCATCGTGACAACATTGTATACCACAGCTTGGATTAACTTCTATGAAAATTTTATGTTCACTCAATCCAAAGTCACAATTCTGATTTTTTGAGGGAATAAGAGGAGCCAAGTGTTGTCGAGTGCTCATTCTTCAACAGGCCCAGGGCAAATTACTTGGCACACGTTCATTCTGTCTTTGGTTCAACTCTGTGAGCTGGGCATGATGATCACCTCCGTTCTAGAGATGAAGAAATTGAGGCTTTCTGAGGCCAAAGGACTGACAGCTGGAGGGGGGCAAGCTGAAACTCAACCTTTTGCTCTTAACTACTCTACTACATTGCCTCCTCAGTTATTTTCAAGCTTAAGTGCATTCTATGAAGTTAAGACACCAAAGCCCAATAGTCAATTTGACAAGCAACTGCAGGTCTTCACATGGGCTATTTGGAAGCAGGAACACTTATTTGGAATTGTCTCTTTACCTCAACACCTCAGCCCAATTCAATTCGATTAAAAAAAAAGAAATACTCTCCATGACAGAAAGTGTTAGCTCACTGAAAACGAAGAGTATATGGGATGCTGGGCCTCTCCCGGATCTGGGAATGGTTGTTGCCAGCCATCTGGTCTCTCTCAATGCTGTGGAATTCCCTGAAAGAAAAGTCTGTAATCTTTTTGATTCTTGACAATTCTCAACATTATTTAGAATTTTTAATTCCTGGAAAGGGATCTCTCCTGGGAACCTGCCGCCAGAGAGCTGACTGCTGTTTATTCTTTCTCCCACAGTCTGTTGCCAGCTCCCCACCCAGCTGCACCTCCCTCCGCCCCTCCCCAGCAGGTCCCTAGTGGCCCTTCCCACCCAAGGCCTTTTTGTGATGAAGTCTTTCAAGATGGTTTCCCAGTCTGGGGAAAACACATGTTTCTGATCAGTTTGATGAAATACATTTCCATTGAGAAGTAACTTCTCTATTTTCTACTTTCTTCGTGCTCCACATTACCTATCATTACCTATCATTTCAAGCCCTGAATGCTTGAAAGTGCTTCACAGGCCTGACTGATTAAATGGCGCCTTTTTGCACATCACACGTGTCGGATTTGCTTCTCTCCTCTTCACTAACTCTGAGGGAGAAAGGTTTTTATTGTATAGAAGCCAATCCAGATAGATGAGCTGGGAGCTAGGGTCTGTTTCACCTCATGTGTCATTGCCAGGACTATCCACTCCATTCTGACTCCTTCCCGAGAGGTGATGTAAGACACAGAGTGAGCACAGCTGGCTCCTTGCAAATGAGAAAAGCCTTCATCTTTCCTCGGCCCTTAAGAGCAGAGAATTACATGTGAACTGTAATCCCGGAGAAGTTGACACATCCCTTCTTGAGGCTGTTTCTCAACTGTCAACTTTCTATCAGTGGCATAAGGGGTACTTAGTCAATTCCAAAAATGAGTAATTACCCTGGACACCCTAGAGTTGTTTTTTATGGATTTACATTCCTGAATAGGCACGGAACTCTGGATTTTGTGTACCTTTTTCAGGGCAGTCCATGTACAAAAGAAGATCTGAAACAGCAAGGGAATTTAAAAAGTCCTCCGCATTGCACAGTTCAGCAGGGGGCAAAGATGGTATTCGTGTGAATTCCTTGTGGCATGATAACGTTCAGTGCAGGATGCTGAAGGTGAAGCAGGTGCTGCAGGCGTTCCTGAGTAAGATGTTTGTAGACGACCCACAGAACGCTAGAGTTATTGGCTAGGAAGATGGGCTCGGTGTGACACATTCAATTTTTTCTTGGGCCTCTTCTCATATAATAGCCCAAGGAAAAAAGGACCTAGGTCCTCTGGTTGAGGTGATATAAAAGAACGTGTTTTCGTGATCCTCATCACAGCTTGGTGGTAACTGTGGACCCTAACCGGACCTGTTATTTCCTTGGTTTCTATGGTTTAAGATCAGCCTGCTTTTCTGTTGCCAATACTTCCATTATCCAGTAGTGGATATACAACCAAGTACAGAGGGCAGTGGTCTGCCACAGTGCAGCCAGCAAGAGGGGTTAGGCCTTCTTTAGGTGTTTGGTGTTTTTTTGCTTTGTTTGTGTGTGTGTGTCTGTCTGTGTGTGTGTGTGCCACCTGTTTGGTGCTAGTGCCTCTGTTAGGTCCCTCTGCCCTCCCTTGTCCCCACTCCCTCCCCGTTCACTCTGGGGCATGCCTACAGTATGGCCCGTGCTTCCAGAAACCCGACCAGTTAGAGCAAATTTGACAAGGTAAAGGGGATTTGTAACAGGTACTGGCCTCCCTATCAGCATCTGACAGTCTATTCTTCCTCCCAAAGATGGAGAGAATGGGGTTCCTTTCATGCATTCTCTTGAATCTTTATGGATATAATGATTGGGCATCTTACCTTCACGATAATCAGTGAAATAGAAGATTCAACTTAAAGTTCAGAAAGCCCTAAAGACTGCCTCTGAGCAGCAGAGTGAGACTATGGACAGTAGGTTACATAAAAGTTCAGACTGACAACAAAGCAGCTGGTTGGATTTGTGGTAAGCCAGATGCCATTTTTCACAAACACCTATATCGAATATGCTCAGATGAAAAATAAAATGAATATGCTGACTTTCAGCAACATTTTCCTTTCAAGGAGGTCAGAGAGGACAGGAGCCCAGTAAAACTTCATAAAGACCTTTTTAGTTGGAAAAGCGTCACCTGGCTGGGTCTTTGCTCTTGAACTTTGGGCAACTTTGAGTCGCATATTAGACAAAACTAAACAAAGTAGGTAAATAAAATAAAATCGAAGACAGATATCTGAGTTCAAGACCCATATTTGGAATGTGAGGAAGTCACCTGTTCATTAATTAAATCACCAATGGGTTTATTAAGCTCCTGCCATCTTCAGCTGGGTGCTGGAGGTTGTGATGGCTCAGGCCGGTTGCTGCCTTTAGGTAGCGTCGGAGGGAGACGTGCCCATTCGAAAGTTCACTAGGTGTCTGCACGGGCCTCTGAGCGCAAGAGGAGCACCTCGTGGGGATGGGGAGGGAGATTCTTTGCGCGCAGCATGTCCACGTGGGGGGAAAGTCTGTCTTTGAGGTCGATTTCCAGCTTGAGCTTCCCTTGCATCTCCTGTGTCCCCCCTCCTGAGATCCTTTGCCCTTTCTCCCCTTCGGTGTCCTGTGCAACCTTCCAGCTTGGGAACCTCCTATGGATTCGCTTTATTGTCCTTCCATGGCTGATGGTCATGCAGGTCCTTGAAATGGGCTCGGTGACCATACTGGACATATTACCAGGCTTTAATTTCCTTTTGAGATCTTAGGGATTTAAGTCCCCGAATGCCAAGGACATAGAATTGCTGTGACTCTTCATGCCTGCCCCCGACCCCAACTTGTCCTTCCTTTGTTCTCCAAGAAGGTCCCTTGCCAGTGCTTCCTCCTGTACCGTCGTCCTTTTTCCCATCAGGGTGATTTCTTCTTCTTCTGGTGCTCTCGGCTTCCCCCGCCTCACTTCCAGCATCAAGAACAGGCTGGAGAAATTCTCCACCCTATCTCTGCTCCTTCATCTCTGGGGGTGGTAAATGCTAGTCTTTGGGGGCAATTGCCTTGGCATTTTAAAATGAAAGGGGGAGGAAAAGGGGGAAGATCCCACAATGAAATTATCTTAATTTGAGATTCAGACCACAACTGCAGAGAACATCTGTTTTGAAGTCTGCTGTTGTCTTTGTAACCCAAGAGAAAAGCAGGGTAAGATCAGAGGAAGGCCTTAGCCTTCCACCAGATGAAACCACCTGCAGGCTGGGGAGGGGGCCAGGATTCTGTTCTCCTGGGGTACGGAGCTCCTTGCTAAGAGCCTGCTTCGCTGCTTCTTCAGGTTATTAAAGAATGCTGGTGCCCCTGCCACCTGCACGAAGGTTATCATCCCTCTACCTCCTCAAGAGGCCAATTTAGGACAAATTAAATTGGAATCCAAATTACATGATCCCCAAAGGCTCATAGGGTAGCCTGCATTCTGCATTATCCAGGCCCAGGAGGGAGCAACAATCCCAGGAAATGGGCTCAGTGTGGGCGTGTAGGAAGCCTCGGAGCCCTGCAGCCTTGATAGGCAGCTCCTCACCTCTTTCTGGGGGAGTAGAGCCCGATTTGCTGCTAGAGGAATACGTGATGTCTAAACTGGTGGATTTTATAGTGTCGCTTGGTCTGTGGATTAGGCCAATCCATCCCACATTGTTGGGGCTGCAGATGCAGCTGAATGGTTCATAATTACAGTCTAAAGAAACTGCAGACAGCAATAGAGCCAACCCAGACCCTTTCTCTCCCTACAGCCCATGCCAAGCTGGCTCCCACAGGGAATGCTAGTGTGGTTATCCTGCACTGCACTTGCCCAAAGACAACACATCGGGTGCAGAGAACACTGTCAGATTTCTAGAAATTGAGGCTGATCATCTATCTGTTTCTGTGTACACTGGCTCCTGCTTTGTGTCTCAAGAGTGTCGCATAACAGACCACGCTGAATGGCGTGGCTTCTGCAAGTGTGGTATCCGCAGACCCAAGGAGATGCCACGGACAGAACTGCAGTCCCGGGGATACTGTTGTAGGACTGGACATTGTCTTTTTCAGGCTGTGTGGCCTTGGGGAGAATGACCTACCCTCTCAAACTCATTTTTTCCCCTCTGGCGAGCAGGAGGGCTAGACTTGAAAATTTCTAAGAGACTCCCAGCTAGCTCCAACACATGACAAAGCCAAGATCTAAGACGTTGGCTCCACCGAGGTACCACCCACACGATCTTCCTTCTGAACTTGAACTATGGGTTTTCCATGACTCTTAAAACAAATACAAATCTGCAGTTTTCTCTTCTAATCAGGTAGTGCTGGGATGTCTCAAAGGAGGCCAAAGCTGGGCAAGTTCCCAAATCAGGAACTGAGTGAGGAAGGGGTCTGGAGAGATTTTTAAATTAACATGATCGTTCTCCCTATCTGTCCCTGAAGACAGTTCAGGTAAATAGAGGATGCAAGTTACTCTGCAAAGGGGATGGTCCTAGAGATTGAACAGGATTTCTTGACTATTCTACCTCATCCTGGATCTTAATAACAGTAACAACAATTTAACTGGGCATGTTTTCTGACCTGGACACCGTGCTAAGTGCTTTGCATGCAGTATCCCATTTAATGCTCCAAACGACCCTAAAAGCAGGGTGCTATTATCATCTCTACCTTGAGTGTGGAGGAGCTGAGGTTTTGGAGTAAATGACTAAGGAGCAGGAATTTAGCCAGTTAGTGGGTAGAGCTAGAGTTCAAACCTGAGTCCTACTCCAAGCCTACAGTGCTCACTCTCATCTTTGATTGTGTGTGCCAAGCAGCCCCTAAGTCCTCCCTCTCCCTGGCCCCCTCCCCCCACTACTTCCCCCTAACTAGGGCTCTTCTTACGGCCCATTGTTTATTGTACCTTCTAAACAATAGCTAATGAGTGTGTATTACATGGTTGGGAGAGCCAGGGGTGATTTGATTCCCTGAAACAGAGATGAGGTTGTCACACACAAAGGTTAAGTGGCTCTGCTGAGGTCACAGAGCCAGCCTGCAGCCCTACAGCTCTGAGCCCGCCACTTGGGTTTTTAAACTGACCCTCAGGCCTTCTGGCATCAGAGTTTAATTAAGAGAGTTATTTTCATTTTCCTTTCGATCTCCAATTTGCCATTTTATTGCTGCTTGATAATGGTAGATATCGAAGCCCCAGGCAGTTTTCTGCCCCACTGTGCTTTTTTAATGATTCAACTTCTCACGGAGAAACCACTTGCTTTAGAGTGAAGCTTTAGAGGTCTGTTTCTAGGTCCCTGTGTGCGACGGGAACTGTTGCCTTTTCTCAGAGAAAAAACAACCACAAACGCAACTCAGACAGGTTGTTAATTGAGGACTTTTTTTTTTTTTTAATCTTACATTTGAACCTGTAAATCAACATCTGTGAGTCATAAACTTGTTCTGGATCAGCCGTTAGTGGTCTGAATGTTTTTTGCACCTACCTCCAAGACAGCATATTTTAGCTCAAAACTCAGAGGTTCTTTGGTTTGGTGAAGTTTAAGATTCAAGAAAGAGACAAATAACTTATTCTAGCACGCTTGTGGAGAGGGAGAGTCTGTCTTCCATGACTGTTTGAAATCTGGTGTATTTTTATCTTTCTTTTTTATTGAGGCTGGTGTGGGGTTGAGGGGAGGAGTAGTAAAGAGAAAGTTAATGTTTTGGACATCTTCTATGCGTGTGAGGGAATTCTTATAAAAATGTGACTAGTTGCTTGATATCATTAATGTCTAACTGCACACCCCTGTCCCCCAACTCTTGCAGCCCTGTGTTGACCCTTATTGACATGAAGTTCCTAGTTTAGGGAGTTTTAGCGCGTGCTGGGTGTAATTCCCTAGGGTTTAGGAATGTTTAAAAATACAATCCTGTTTTCTCCCAAGTGTAGGAGGATCAGACCACTGTATTACAAACAAAAGCAAGGAAGTATTTCCTTGGTTGATTTTTCCCGAGTGCCTCACAAGTTGGAACAACTTGCCTAAGTAGCTGGAACGCAAGGCCCGGCTGCTCTTGTTTTGCTGATGGGGAAACTGAGGCACAAATGAACCTGAGTGGGCACAAATGCTGGGGAATAGGGGTTCTGCTCTGACACGGGGGACACAGGGCAGACCTAGGGGCGGAGTCGCTGACATGGTTAAGTTCATCTTCACAAGCCATAGCAGAACCAGCTTCACTTAAACCTTTGAGTTACAGAGAGTTGGTGGTGAAGTAGACGCTCCTAGTGACCAGGAAGTTGATAGTTCCTTACTGAATAGATATTTCCTGAGTGTCTGCAATGTGTCAGGCACTGGGCTAGGGACTGTTTTTTAGGCTCCGGTAAGATATAAGTGCCATCTAAGTTAAGTAGAACACTTACAAGAATCTACTCATGTCGTAAAGAGAATGCAAATTTCATTTATCAACATAGATTTGATACTTGCAGGCCCGATTGGATTATTAATATCCCACATTTGTGAACACATTTTAACTTGTTTACATCAGTGCCCCTTGTCCCAAGCGAAGTTTCAGTTAGATCCGAAGTTAGATGCATAATTTGTGATAACTTCACTGTTCACAATCAGCCTCAAGTAGAAGGAGATTTCCTGGAGGTCTGTGGCGGCCCCTGGCTATCTCCCCCACCGTCCTGTCTTGCCTAACCCCCTTCCTTGATTCGGACCTTCAAATACTTTGAGCTTCTGTGCTGCAGGACTGGGTTACAAAAGGGTGATGGACAAGGTGAGATGTCATTGTTGAAGAACCAAAAGAATGAACTCCCCCACTGCGGGAGTGGAGTGGAAAGTGCTTCTGGTTGGATCCTGGTGGGTTCTTTTAGTGTCTGATGGTGGGGGGTGTCGGCAGCAGGGTTCAGGCTAGCCTGGGGAAGAAAGCTGAAGAGGATTCTGGGGAAGAGAGAAGACTGGCTCTGAGGCAGCTTCGTTTGCAAGTAGAAAAGTACTCACTTTGATTTAAAAATAACAGCATTTTCTTAACACAACATCAATAAAACAAGATTCCCCAAAGCAACTCTTGATTTGCTCAGTTCTTTTGCTGATGTATTCAGAGCAGGCAAGGCAGGATGGGTTCAAGATCCTTTCTTTTGCTGCTCCTTTGGGCGTGTAAATATCCAATTCATTCTTCCAGCCATTTCCTCTGGCTTTTCCCAGGATCAGAAGTGTCTGTTCTTGTCATCTGGAGGCCAGCATTGTTTTCTCACACCTTTTGGAAACACAGCTGGATTACAACAATCTTTCAAAAATTAGAATTGTCACATACAAATATTTTCCTCTGGTCACTGAAGGACGGGCGTAATCTGAAGTTGGAACCCGGAGCCAGAGATTTATTTTCTGTTCCTGGCTCCTTTTCTCATTTGCTGTGGGAAAACAGCAAGTTACTAATACTTCAAGAAGACAAAACTGGGATTAGGTAAAGGTAAGCAGGTGTGTTAAAACTGATCTGAGTCAGTTGCAGGCAAGTGGTGGTAGTTCAATATAGACTTAGAAATCAGGAAACAGTATTAAAAATAGCTTTCTTTGAGGTTGTTCAGAAAGACTGATGTTTAATCTTCTAGTTAATCAAAGGTAGACCTCAGTGTCTGGCTCTCGCTATACACGTGTGTCTGTGTACATTCCTCTAGATTTATTGGTTGATGTGTTAATTAGAACCAACTAGGTCCACTTATGATAACCAAAGTATTAGTGCAGTCATTAATTACTTGGGATCGTGTTGTGGTGTCCGAAGTGTCTGGAATTCCCAAATGGAACAGGGGCTGTGCATTGTGATTCTGTCACAGCTGCGAATGATGTACTCCAGAAATTCAAAACCAAGAGCCTCTGCATCACTTTTTTTGCTGGTGGTGGTGGTAGTAGTAGGGTTGTCAGTTTTACCTAGTGGAGGAGAGTGTGTGAAAGGAAAGGCCAATGGCGACCTAATTAGAGGAACAGAATAATAGCTTCCCCTAACACCCAACTGCTGCTAGAGGTAAACTGGACGCTTATGGAAGCCCATGACTGGATTCCAGTTTGGGGGCCCTGTTCCCTGCTCTCCCAATAATAAGCATTTGGGCCTTTGTTTTGGGGTCTCCCGTAGGCTGCTTTGGGCTTGATGCTGCTCAAGGGCCGCGAGAATTCTGCTCAGGAACGCTGCCTCCGTCTTTTCCTAACTTATTTCTTAACCATGACACGGGGCGGGGGGGGAGGTCTCTGAAAAATCGAAGGCTCCTCCAGAAACACAGCACCGAATCCTGACTCACTAACCGGCGAGGGCCAGGACTCCCAAAGCCCTTGGAGGACACTGGCTCCAGAACCCCTGCGCCCGCTCGCACGCACGCCCCTTCCTCCGCATGCCTCACGTCCTGTGTGTCAGTCTTTGTGAATGAATGATGTACACGCACTCGGAAAACTATGCTGCTACTGGGAGGGGGGCAGGAGCGGGTGACCAAGTCCTCAAGAATGCGTGGCGAATCAGACGGACTTTCCCGAAACGGCCGCAGCAGCCTCTGCCACCCAGCCTGCTCGCGCGCTCTGAGCCCTTCCCGGCTGGGCACCGGGCTCAGCGCCCTGCTGGCTCCGCGCTCAGCTATCGCCCGCCGGGCGGCTGGGCCACGGCAGGCAGCGGGCGCGGGCGCGGGCGGCCGCGGAGCTCCGCCCCGCCTTCCTTTCGTTTTTGGGCCACCGCCGCCGATTGGCCGTGGCTCTCTGGCCCCGCCCCCGGACCGCCCCCGCCCCTCCGGCCCCGCCCCTCCCCCCCGCGGAGAGCCTGGGGGATGGGGGGGGCGGGCGCGCAGACCCGGCGGCCGAGGCTCCGCGCCGCGAGAAACGCCCTAAAGAGGAGGGAGAGAGGGAGGGAGAGCGCGGCTTCGGAGAGCGAGAGCGAGCTGAAGCTGCTTGCCGGCGGAGAGGAGGAGCGGGGCGAGGACGAGGAGGAGCGGGGCGAGGCGCAGGCGAGGCTGGGACCCGGGGCGCGCGCACTTCTCCGCAAAGTGCCAACTTCCCGGGAGAGAGTGCCGGGCGCGCACCTTCTTGGCGCGGGGAAAAGTCAGCGGGAATTTGAGATCTTAGGGAAGAAAGTCGGATTCCCCCGGTCCCCCTTCCCCTGTTACTAATCCCCATTAAAAAGACAACAAGAATAACAGCAAACTTGCTATAATCCTGTCTGCCCCCCACTCCTGGCACCATGAAGGCGGCCGTCGATCTCAAACCGACTCTCACCATCATCAAGACGGAAAAAGTCGATCTGGAGCTTTTCCCCTCCCCGGGTGAGTGGTGACTGTCGAGGCCCCCACGCCAGCTTTCGGCCAGAGGCTGGGTCCCCTCCGCTTCTCCCCCTTTCCGCTGTTCCCTCCCAGGCAGTGCGTTTCTGCCTGAGCGAGGCGATGCTGGTGGCAGCTGGAGCAAGGTAGAGAAGAGGAGGACTGTTGGTGGCCTGAGACCCTTGTTTAGGGGGTGGTATTTATTATCACAGCTGTGTTTTTGTGAGTAGTGAGAAAAAGCTTATAGAATGTCCAGCACCCTCATTCCTGCTTTTTTTTTTTTTTTTTTTTTTAAATCTTTCCAAATGAGCGAGCACGCTCTGGCCTTATTCCTTAGCGTTAGGGGGGATGGACACTGCGCAGAAGACATCATCCACAGCCCCTGCATCCCCCAGACTTGGAGCTGGGTGGAGGGCCCTGGGCAGTAAGAACAGAAACAGTGTCTCGCTGTCTGGCCTACAAGCACATTTTCAAACGTCTTGCCTTCCTGAGCTCCTCTGTCACATGCCCCTTTGCTATCTAGCTCCTCTTTTCTGGGTTGAGGGCAAGGAGGTGATAGGAGAACTGAAATGATCATCTTAACTTCTGGAAACATCCCGATTCTATACATGCAGGTTACTTACTTTATCCAAAGCTTTCTCATCTGCCATACGTTTGTCCTCTGGTACCAGAGATCTGTTAGAAGAGGGAAAACATCCTGACCCCAAGCGTGACTTTGGGTCTTTGGTGGGTGGTGTTACCCAACTCTTTGGTTTGAAGGATTTAGAAGAAGGGGATAGGAAAGAAATTTGATCTTGTCTTAGACACAATTTTTGATCCTACACAGTTTCATGGGGTCCAGAAGTCCAGGAATAAATGCAGTTTGAGAAGAATAGATGTTTTCTTTTAGAATAGGGAACTGCCAGCTATCCTTTCGAGATCAGTGATTTTAGAGGTAAAGGTATATATAGTAAGATATGGAGAGAAGGTGAGGCTTTCTGGAAAATAATTAACTGCTGCTCTGTTGTATCTGATTATTGATAAGTTTAGCTGCTCTTGCCTTTGGTTAACACTTCTTTGCCTCTGCCATCATCAGTTGCTTATTTTAACCCTTTCTTCACCTGCTTAAACTTCCAACACAAGCCAAGCTGATGTTCTGTCCCTTGGAGATCTTCCCGAAATGTTAATGAAGACATGGCCCTGTCCTCCCCTGCTGGACCCCCTAACATTCAGCCCCAGGATTGGGAGTTCCACTGGGGAGTGCACAAAGAAGGCTAGGCTTGTTTGTTGTTACAAGGATGATGACGGTCAGAGCAATGCTGAGATCAACTAGAACCACGGAGACATTTCAGGCACTTAGACCTACGGTTCGGAAATGATGTCGCTGTGCTGGTTGTGTTTGGGGTTCAAGGAAGCCAGAATGAATTCTCTTAGTCACAATTGATCCAAGCCATGTATCAAAGAAATGAAGGGATAGTTGCCAGCAGAGATAGAAACTCAACTAATAGGTTCTTTCTTTAAGAATGGCTTGTTTATATGTGTGTTTATGGGGAAGAGACAGATTTGGCTGTCTGGGAAGTATCGTGTAAGATAGGTCAGTCCACGTACCTACAGTGGATTTCGTGTGCTGGGAATGAAGAAGCGCCCCTGGAAACACATGTTTTAGATCGCAGTAAACAGCTGAAGTCATTTTGGGGGGCGGGTAATTTAATATTATATATTAGAGATTCTGAGCATATGGTGTTGTTACTTTGGTTATTGATAAAAATAAGCCTCAGGGCAAGTAACTTTGCTTGGCATTCCCATCTGTAAAATGGGACAGTAAGCCCTAATGCTACAGTCAACATCTATTATGATAAGTGTCTTTACAGTGCCTCTCTTTTTCAAAAAAGGTTGACAAGCCACTGATCAGGTTTTGTAAGCAGCCTTCGATACAACAAAATTTCAACAGGTCAGAGAAATTGAGCAATCTTCTGCCATTCATCATAATGAGATTTGATTTCTGGCACTGTCTTGGGGAAAACAGAGAAACTTGAAAATATATATAGCAGTTTTAGTTTAGTTTTTTTCCCCTGGATTTTTAGTAGCGTAGATGTGAATATTATACCCATATCTCAGAGAGGAAAATAGAGGCCCAGAGAAGGTAAGTCACTTACTTAAGAAAATCTTGTAAGCCAGTGGCTAGAGTAAAATTAATCCCTTTTTCTAACTTCTCGGTATATGTTGCCTTGAGTAATACTGCAAGTTGCCTTTGAAAAACTCAGCAAAGAAACTTCAGTTGAGGCTTAAGCTTGCAGGTGCACGGATAGAAGAAGCATTGGCCAGGGCTGCCTGCCTTTGTTGGTGGGTGGGGAAGACACTGGGTAAGTGGGGATTTGCTTTGCCCATCAGACCATATAGGACATGTGTTTAAAGTTTAACTTTTCACAACGTGGCTTTGTGTCCACAGCTGTGACTTAAATATATTTCAGAATGATTCTTTGGGTCGTTTAGTTTCTTATGTGTGGAGACAACTAGTTTGGGATCTTATCTGGCTTAAATAATTAAACCAGGATTCCGCCCCCCCATCCCACCCCAATCCATGGGAGCCAGTAGGGAGGCAGTAGGGAAGTGGGTGTTGAAACAGGAGTCCTGGGTTATTTGCCTGTCTTTGTGGCTAGGACCTGATCCAGAACCTTTATTCACATTTCTTCTAGATTGAGACCTCTCAGGATTTTTAACAGCTTTAAGTACCAAATTAACATATATTTTGAAATAACTTGGGAATTGGACATCCCTTGTAAGTGTAAAGTGGGTATACCATTTTGATTGCAATATGTGATTGTAGGGGCTCTCGGATCTTAAATGGGCTAAAACAAACAAAGCCACGGAGAGTGGAGAGTATGGAGTTCCCTCCTGGTGCGGAGCTTACTGAGAAGGGTGGAGGCTGGGTGCCAAAGCAAATACATTCCCAAGCTGCTTCATTTTCCCCCTCCTTTCCCATTCCACCTTCTCGGTGAGGTGAGCATAATGTCCAGAGAGGAGTAGGAGTTCTAACTCTGGATGTTCGCTACCCCGGCAGGGGATGTGCATTCATCGGGGACCCCTATTGACCTTAGAGATAGGAAGATTCGTTCCTTTCGCTGTCCCTTTGGTCAGTCTTTGTGTCTTCATCAGCATAGACAAGAGAGATGGTCAGAGCTGCCCAGGCTATTAAGCTCACTCGTTCACTGTGCTTCCAGACCCCTGCAGACCACACTCCATTAGTGACTAACGAGCCCGGTGGTTCAGAGCCCGGACTCTGGAGCCAGCTTGTCTGGGTTGGAATCCCAGCTCTGCCACTTACTAGCTGTGTGACTTTGGGCAAATTACTTCAGCTCTCTGTGCTCTCGCTCCTGCATCCACAAAATGAGTGTAATGACTGTTCTATCTCATCGGGTTGATTGGAAAATTACGTCTACTGGTGTGCACACAATCTTAAAGCAGTACTCACCCATAACAGATTCTCAACAGTTAACTAGAAAACAAGTCAACAGAAAATGAGCCTGACCAGTGTAGAATTTTCGGGGGCCCTTGAAATGTTTCACAGGGGCCACTGCTTGCTATATTGTGCACCTCTTCTCCTTTTTTAGCTGAGATCTCATGCCAATGAGGTTCCATGCTATGCCTCACAGAGCCAACACAGTGAACCAGGTAACTTTCCGAGTGTCTGAGTGTCTCCAGGTCCCAACTCAGAGCTAAAGAAAGGCACAGGGGTTGGTCAGTTACTTTGGGTGATGGAGGTGATCAGTGCTACCTCTAAGCAAGAGGGCCACCAAGACTAGGGGCCGGGGGGACATTTGAAGGGCTGATGAAAAAAGCAGTGTTTCAGTTATGCAGAGTTGAAAAAGGCATCATGTCCAGTTATTATAAAGTATCTCACATTTTATTTATTTATTTGGTTGGCAGAGCTTGCATTCCTGGCATTTTTGGTTGGTTTGTATTGCTGTTTTTTTGTCTATGTAACTTTTTTTCTTTCTTAAAGAGACCAGACCACCCTGTAGGAGGATCACCATCCCCCCCCCCCCCCCCCCCGGCCCAGGGGACAAACCAGCCTGTGGTCAGCCTCCAAGAACCAAGCTGACCCTGGGCTCCAGCAAAATCTCTGCAAGGCAGAGAGCTGGTTAGTATAAGTCAGGATTTTTCAGGAAAGCAGGGCTCTCTCTTTCAAGGAGCACAGATGACTCTACAAGGGCTATGGCAACAGCATAATTACAGACGTCTCTCTGGTTTGTGGAATGAATGACCCGTGGCTCTAGTGGTATCCCATGAGCTAGCATTGAAGGTAGATTGCTATTCACAAATGACAAATTATGGAGCCTACATTATGTACCTGGCACTCTCACATCAAATAACACTTTTTTACTCTTCACACTAACTCAGGTGGGGAGAGCTATCATTTTATCCCTTTTTTCAGATGAGGAAAATGATATTCAGGGAGATGCATAATTTGCCCAAGGCCGCACTGTTAGAAACTTACAAACTGATGAGCTGTGGCAGGCATTTTATACCTAAAGTAAAAGCACCATGTTATTCATAGAAACTCTGGAAATTAAAAGGGGCATATGTTTAAAACAATTACATATATATATATATATATATATATATATATATATACACACACACACATATATGTATAAAGGGGGCATATGAGGAAGCAGTGAGGGTGGGTCCTCTGGGGGTCGAGGAGGTGCAGGGCTCCCGGCCACCTTGCATGACTGTTCTGAGCTTAGGGAGAGGCCTGTTCCGTGGGCAGTCTTCAGGCCTGCCAGTCCAGATGTGGTGCTTTAGGAAGGTACTTGAAGGTTAGAGCCATGCTTGCCTCAGATCACCAAGCAGAGAGCCAGGGTTCTTGTTTTTCCAATGTCTTCCAGATGTACTTCTCTCTCTCTCGCAGGTGGGGAGGCGATTATGTTCACTTCCAAGGTCACATCCTTCCTGGAGCCTCCTGATGCTGCCTGTTTTGCCTCTTGCATCACAGACACAGCTCTGCATATAATCTCACTCACAATCTGGCCAATGAGAGACCTAGATCAGCAACTAGTTTGTTTTCTTAATACGGCTGTAGTTCAGTTTTCCTGCTTCCTCAAGAAGCCATAGGCCCCTACATTTGCTGTCTACACACCAAGTGTTTTATTTTTTCCAACTAAAATGTAGTATTTTCAAGTCTGTTTCATGGGCCAGGGGACTGTGTGTAGTTTTTACGACACAAGGAGGGAGGGCGAGCTTTGGGATTCTGCTCGCGGACCTACCAGACCTCCATGAACCCTGGCTAATCCAGACACAGACGCCCCGACTACTTGTCCCTGGGTAAGGTATGGGTTTCTCTATCACTGCCTTATGGGGAGCATTTTCTCCGAGTAATTAATATCCTGGGACCTACACAGTCATCATAGAGGTGGATTTGCCTATTGACAACGCAGTCTCCATATTTTTATCGGCTGCTCCAGAATGAAATGTTGGCCCCACTTCCCTGCTCAGACAGAATGTCTGATGAGATCTGCTCTCGTGTTCACAGCCTCTTAGGCCCACTCTTTGCTTATAGCTGCTAAGCAGTCCTTAACCCAGCATTGAGAACGTCAAGACAATTCCCAAATTTATCATTTCTATTTGTCATGTGTCTTTAGCTTCACTTTTTTCAGTTGGGTTAAAGACATCTTTTTTTCAAAATGTCAGTAGATGTTTTTCAAATTGCATAAACAGGCTATTTCTGCTTGGCTACTTGTCCAAAGCCCTGTGCCTATCTGTGTTACTTTTTTCTTTTAGTTGTGTAGTTTAGAGGCTCCGTGCAGATACAGAAAGAAATTGGTCTGTGGTGTAGGTTGCAGTAGATCCAATTTCACTGGCAGGGAGCCATGCTTACAGATACACTCAAAATATTGCTGTCCAAGCCATAAATATTTATTGATTATTTGGCCAACTTCGTCATATTTCCCAGGTGCTTTCCAGTTTCTGCTGCTTGGGTCCAAGCCTGTCACTGGACACTCCCAAATGTCGCGTCTTACTGTCCCATCAACTTTTTTCAGTTGTCCTTTTCTGTAGCATTTAGTTCTGTCCCTGAGAATTGTAGAATACTGACCTGGATGGTGCTTTAAGACCCAAAGTAGTATTGGCTGGTTTTAGGCTATTGGCTTTCAGATCTTGATGGTGTATAGGTAGTGAATTAATATAATTTACCATCTAAACTGGGACACTTTTGAGAATGTAATGGACACTGTGAATAATTATACTAGAATGATGGACATAAGCTGGGACTCTCCCAGCAAATGAGGGTCACACCAGTTAGATATTGAATTTAGATGACAATATTCTTTATAATTATCTATTCTCAATTGCTAATTTTGGGACTTAGACCATCCAAAGTAACCTACGAGGGCCAGATTAAGAGTTTGAAACAATTCAAGTTCAGTGTGGTTTCCCCCAACCATGAGTTATATTTTTAAATGTGTTTTTGACGCATAATATAATATTTCTCAGAGCCTGAGAAACAACTAAACTACAAATCAACCTCAAACAAGTTCCCTTCAAGCATTTGAAACCTCTTGGTAGCTTTGGGGAGCTATGCTAAGCTGTTGATTTTTGCTTTGCAAGGTTCTGCAGAGGAACTGTAAACTTTGTGTATGTCGTGTGTGGGGAGGGTGTGTGTGTGTGTGTGTGTGTGTGTGTGTGTGTGTGTGAAAATGACCTTTTGAGTTGGGGGAAAATGTCATCATTACACGAGTGAAGACAATTAACATTTTTGCTTTGTTTTGTTTTAATGCTTGTCCAAGATGAGAAGTTTTACTGATGGGATCAAAAAGGGCAAGAAAAAAAAAAAAAGAGTTGGTTTTTTTTTTTTTTTGGTACCATTAAAGTGGGTAAACACAAAAACAAAAGTAAAAAGCGAGCCCTCACTGCTTTAGGAGGGGAGGAAGGGAACAGTGGATTCAACTGCAACATCCCTTTTGGCTAAAAAGGAAGAGAGAGAAAAAAAGAGCAGGCAAGTATGAAAGAACTCATAAAGGAACAAAAAGAAATAATCAAAAATGAATAAAAGCTTTTAAGTGATTATTTCATAGACTCTTGGAAAAATCCTCATATTGACCAGTCTCGGGTGGTCAGGTGGGTGACCTCGGCTCTCCATTCTTCATCTGTGGAATCTTTTTAGGAGCCTTTAAATCCCTGGTGGATGCATGACCGGTGGGGGTCAGTCAGATGAGATCTTCCCTGGGCTCCAGATGCTTCCATGGCTGAAAGTGCAGGAGGACCATGGTGTGAATTTATGGACCTGCGTGTGGATCAATGATTATTTATATTTTCTGTGCCTGTTGGGCTCTGTCTTCCAACACTTCTAGGCTAGAATAATTTCACAGGTCAGCTTCAGGGAGAACATGGCTATTTCAGAAGCATTTGAAGGAGGTGTAAGAACAGGGAAAGGATTATTTTAGATAGAAAGAACAGTGTGGGAAGAATGCTGAAAGTTTAGAGTAAAAGAAAGGCTTACATAAATCTGAAGAAAACTACCTTGATTGTAGAAAGGGAAGAGAGAAGGAAACCTGAAGGCAGGACCCATGTAAGAACATTTTGAATCTCAGGATGAATTTTACCTTTGAAGGTAGGGAGGTTTTAAGGACAGAGAAGTGTTACTGAATAGGCTTCTGAGACAGATGATTTTTTTTTTTTTTTTGTAGCATTACTCTACCTCCTACTCATACTGTTAGTTGTTAAAACCTCTGTATCAGTTTATCAGAATAGGTGTTAAACCTCAGAGTAGATGACAGAATCAATCAGGTACTTATTTTCAAGGTACAAATGGAAAATAAAAAATCTAGGTCAGGCAAGGGCATTCCTAAACCCAGGGAGTGTTTGTAGATCCATGTTTTTTTGAAGCGTTTAGAAACTCTTACTATGTGCCAGGTACTGTAACGGCTCCTAACAAATGTCATTTTTCTGTGATAACAGTTTGGTGCTAGGGTAATTCATTACTTAGCGTTCATGTTTAAAATAAAAGCGTTGCTGAGTCTGATTTTAAAATACCCTTCAGAAAATCCATCACCAGGACATTTTTGGTGGAAGAGTTTTCATGTGATGACCTTTATACTTCTATTATTTTCCTACCTGGTGTTCCTTGCCTAAAACTTAAGTGAGTTCTATACCTTATGCAAAGGTTGTCTTATGTCATTGAAATACTAATTAAATGTATGGAATACAGTGAGGATTCACGCATGGTAAGGGGAGACTTAGCAGCATAGTAGGAATAAATATTGTGAGTGGAGTGTACATTCTGGGGGGGCCCATCATTGCTTAGAGAGTCAACAGCCCTGGATTCTAGCCATGGCTTTGCACCTGTTTGTCTGCATGACCTTGGGCAAATCATTTCATTTTTTCTGAACCTCATGTTCTTCCTTAGTCAAATGCATGAGCCAGAGAAGATGACCCATAAGGTTTCTCTTTACCCCGACATTTTATGATCTTAGAGAACATCTGAAATAATTCAGGCTGGGAGAGAACATAGTATATGTCACTCAAGAGGTGGGCAAAATGAGGGTGTTTTTTCTCCTAATCCTCAACTTTTGCCAATCATTGGGAGAACTGGGGTTACATCTGTGAAGGTTAATAGCTCTCATGGAGGGAGGTGTTGGGAACTGTTCCCGGCCTTGCTTGCCGTCGGAGAAACTTGGGCATGTGTCTCAGGGGTGACACTGGACCAGGAATCATACTTTCCTCTTAGTCCCCCTCCATGAAACAGCTTCCTTGTCCCATCGGCCTTTGCTAGAGTTGCAGCGGAAGGCAGTTTCAGTGTGGGGTCTCATCTGGAGGAAGGAGATGTAGGTTAGGGGTCCGCTAGGTGAAGCGGCCAGCCCCAGCTGCATCCTCAGGGCTGAGCATGTGGTCTGAGCAGTGAGCCGATTCTGTCTAAGTTGCCACTTCTCAGGGCACTGCTCGGTAGGTAAACAGTCCCCTCCTGCAGCAGGAATGTATTCTGCTGAAAGCCCCCTCAGTGCCTCTTCCTGACATACTCAGTGAGTCAAGGCCTCTGCCCCCTGTTTATGTAGAGGGAAGGGCCCGGGCCCTCTGGCTTCTGGCTGTTCACGCAAGACACCACCTGCTTTAGCTGCCCCAGCCGTGTCCCTGACGCTACAAGTGGGTGTTGGGGCGTGGTGAGCCCAGGCCGCCTTGCTTCTCAAAGGCCTCTCTTTGCAGCCATGGGAGAGTGTCGCCTGCACACAGCCGTTATCTGAAAATCATTTTCTTGATGTTATTTCTACACTTTGAGAAGGGCCTGTCACACTTCTCCCCTCTTCTGTCAGCAGCAGGCATCTAAGGGCGGCGTGCCAGTTTGGGGAAAAACAAGAAAAACTGCCACTGGTAATAAGGTACACCTTATCTACTGGTACTTATGTGGGCGCTTCTCTCCCCTCATCTTGACCCCTTTCCCCCCCCTATTAGTTATTAGGGGCCAACTTATTAATCCGTGAGGGTATTCATGTGCCGAGGACCTCATTATTTTACCCTCACCCCTAATGGCTAAGTATTATTTCCATTTCACAGATGGAGAAACGGAGAGGTTCAGCCACTTGCCTGAGCTCACACAGCTGGGGAGTGGAGGGCTTTAGATTCAGACCCACTCACTCAAGTTCCGGGTCTGCTGCCTCCAACACGCGCAGAAAAACTAGGATGCTTGTTGAGTTTGGGGGAAACACTCAGGTGTGTTTGTGTTTATTATCGACCAGGTCCCTTAATACTTGGTTATAATTTGGTAGCAGTTTTACAGTTAGACACGTGACTTCACCACACTTGAACCTCAAGGTAATTTTTTTTTAGTTAGTAACGTTTTATAAATGGGGCAACTGCAGAGCAGTGATTCTGAATTTTTTTCCCAAGTTTACATGGTCAAGTTCAGTGGCAGAGTTAGAACAGGAAGCTGTATTCCTCCAAACCTCCTGACATTTCTGTTTAGCCACACACATTTTCACTGTTTCTTTGATTTGGTGAGTATGTAGTGCATTCAATGTTAATGATAATAGTAATCATCATCATAATAATAAACATGAGCTGGAGATAAGAAATGCCAACAAGACACCCTCTCCTCTTTTGCCAGAGATAGATTCCCCCACATATTTTATATGTAGTTAGTGGGTCCCACACAGTTGGCTAATTATTGAGCTCTGAGTGGGTTGCACAGATGACTCTGACATAGGATCTGAAAAATCTGCATAGCTTTCCATGATGCCAACCCACTGGCCAATTTTTAAGTAGGATGGCAAGTTAGTTTCTTCTCAAGAAGTAAGAAAAAAATGTGAGTTACTCCACAGGTTTCTAGATAAATATGCAGTTTCCCTCTGGGATGGGTTGACCCTGGACTTTGAGAAATTCATTATTTTTTAAATATAAAGAATTTTGAATAGAATCCCTGTCCAACCTGCTTTCCCGTGTTGAAATATATAGTCTTCTGTGCCTCCGTTTACCCATTTTAGCAAGCGAGGTCCATTTTGATGACTAGCAGGAACTTCAGGTAGCTGGAGGGAAAAAACCCAAAAATCAAAAACCAAAAACCTTTGAATCTCATACTGCATTTTATGAGCAAGAATTGTGCCAAAGAGGTGTATAAGAAGGAATGGCATCTTAGATGAGTGGGGTTTTTTTTCTCCCCTGTTTTCATCTGGGGCAGGGGCATTTGCTATGGTAACAGGTATATACACTGCCGAGTTTAGCTAACTCATACAATGTGTTGTTCCTTAGCAATAAAAATAAGTCCCCTCCCTCCTTGTGTTGGTCACTCTGGAAACTAGAGTGTTCCAAGGTGGGGTGACAGGTTGTTACACTGAGAAGTGTCCCCTTAGCATGTTGTTGTTTTCCTATGGGTGAACGTAATCCTGAGTAGCCAGCAGTGCCCTTGGGAGGGCTCTGGATTGTAAGGCAAAAGGAGATGGGAATGGGGAGTAGAGGGTGGTACCCCTGATTGCAACAAAAACAGAGATCATCATTTTAAGTTTGGCACTTTTGAATCTCGGCCCTAAACTTAATGCTTGCCAGGAAAATCTAGTCTTGTAAAGTGAATCTTAGTGTGGCTGGAAGTGTGTCTCCTTCTCAACCTGAACTTTGGCTTCGTGCTCTCCACCTGTGGGGAGTTTGGGTCATAAGGAGTCCTTGGTCTTACCTTTTCCCGGTTTGAACGTTTTCTGTGCTTGAAACCGGGCAGGTCCACTTACATAGGTTGGTCAACCTTTTGCCTTCTCTTGTCTGGTGTGGGAATGAGGAGAGCTGAGTCTCTTTTTACTCTGGAATGCCAGAGTATCACCACATCTCTTTGTCATCTCTACTCTTTTGGAAGAAGGGTGCTCGCTCGCTCCTCCTGAGTGAGCTGCCTCTCCTTGGGAGAGAGTGAGAGAGTTCATGAGCTCAGGTTTAGAAAGTACTCTTGGAGTCATTGTTGATGCAAGAAATGTTATTAAATTAGGGAGAGATATGATACAGAGTTACAATCCTGAATGCATACAAACTAAGGGTGAGTCATGTGTGTGTGTACAGGAAATGCATCCTTGATTTCACGTCAGATCAAGAGTTCAATCTTACACCTTCCTTGCCTCCTAATGGAAACCAAACGTTCTTCAAAACTGCTTGGTGCTCGTTTTTGGTCTTTGTATGTGTCTGGGTTTCAGTTTGGAGGAGAGAGAGAAGTAAAACTAATATTTATAGAGTACCTACTGTGTGCCGGGCACGTGGTAGGGTGCTTTGCTCCAATAATCACCTTCCTTAAACAAACCTTCGTGAACTTGGTGTTTTAATCCCCATTTTGAAGGTAAGAAATTGAGTCTCAGAAAGGTTCAATTAATTTTTCCAAGGTTCTGGAGCTCTCAAGTCATGAATTTGAGCTTAGATCTTTTTAATTACAAAGTCCTACCAGTTTAGAGCCTGCTTGGAGAGAGAATTTACTAACGTTCTCATCAGAGGCTTTGAGTCTTGGAACATCCTTTTGTGCGTTATGCTCTTCCAGCCTCCTCATTATTATCAGGGTAAGGAAGAAAACATTCAGTAGATCTTTAAATAGCTACCATTGGATGTGTAATACAGAGAAAGCCCCCCCCCCATAGTTCCTAGAATTGTCACTGTGCATTTTCAAATTCAAAATGCATGAATGAAAAGTTGCTAACTAAATTCACCAAACTTATGTACAGAACTGGGGCTTTGGCCCCCATTTTCCGGATTGGGAAATCGAGGAATGGAGTAAGAGCTCCACCCTTGCTTGAGAATTCTCCAGGGAGGGGATGTTCAGAGGCACAAGTCTAGGCCTTGAGGCCACTTGATGCAACAGGAATGTTTGTAGATAAATAAACACACATGGAATGAATCAATGTCTACATGGCGGACCTGCAGTTAACCTCTGATTCAATTGAAGTTTTTTTTTTGTTGTTTTTTTTTTTTTTTAAACAGTATCTGTTGGCTTTATTTCTGGATTTCTGAAGGTTTCTCTTAGGGGGGCTTTGTGGCTTTTCCACGCCCTCACCTGTAGTCTTCTGTGATGGATGGGCTGATGGGGGAAATGTGAAATTCCAAACTGGCTTCAGTGTCTCCAAAGGATTTGGGATGCTGGATGAACAAAACAGCGATTTTTTTTTTTTTTTTTTTAAATGAGATCAGGCCCTTGTGTCTTGCCTCTGGGTTCATAGGGTTTGGTCAGGTTGCTCACAGGCATGTTGCAGACAGAGAGCAAGGAGCAAGGATGAGTCCGGTCTCTGGTGGCCCTCGGCTGCCTTGCTTTCTAAGAAGAGAATATTTTCAGTGTTTTTATGGGCACACCAATTCCAAGGAATTAATATTTGAATTTCTAAAAGCTGGTGGTGCAAGATAGGTTCCTCCTACGCAAACCAGTCTCAAATCTCTTTGCAAATCATCTCAAAATGCCTCACTGCAGTGTACCCTTTTTAGTAATTGTATTTGCTTTTTCTCTTTGCCAGGCAGATTTGTGTATGCCACAATTTCTTCCCACAATCTTCAGATCTCTCTAGATTCTCTTTTTCCCATTTGGTGGATGAGACAGCTAAGTCCAAGGGAAGGGATTTGCATTTAGGTTGCTCTGTAGAAAGTAATCTTTGTCCCTAAATCACAGTCTGCCATTCATGATGTGGCTGATGAAGAAGTCCCTCACTGCAGGCACCATGGTGTCCTGGGAAGGGAAGTGTTGATGTGAGCCAGCCCTGAGTTTGAATTCAGACTCTCTGCTTGCTAACTTGTCCTTAGGCAAAGTATTTAATTTCCGTAAGCCTTTTTTTCCCTGATCCTTACAATGGAGATCCTAATAAAGAGCTTTCAGGACTGTTGTCCGGATTTGAGGTGATTTGAGACAATATTTTTCCACTGCCACAGGGTCTCAGTAAATGGTATTTTATCATTATCTTGTAGGCCACCGTGTTCATTGCTGACAGCACTTCTTATGACTTCAGTGGTTGTTAAAACTGTGGTTACTGTTAACCTGGTTACAGAAAATTTTCCACTCGACACCACCATAACCAGCGGGGCCAGAGCAGTCCCCGTGGCCAGTTAGCAACATCTTCTTCCTCTCACGCATACTTACCAAACTTGAGTTAGGACTTTGGGTCACGTTTCCAACGCACAAGTGTTATTTACAGGCATTGCCCTTGCCTTGTCAACAAGGACGTTTCTTGGAATTGTAGCGATCAGGGAGGGCAGAGGATGATTTCAGCTGCGTAAGGACTCTCCTCTTTGCCCTGGGATGCTTTCTTTCCTTGGGAGCGACCTTAGGCATCCAAGGTCTGGGACAGAATCTCTGCTCCTTGTGAAAAGAGCCAGCCGAGGAGGAGAGCTCACTCCTCCCTGAGAAGGTCGGGGCCAGTGAATCCGTTTGGCAACCTCCTGAAGATAATCAGCTTCAGGACTGAAAAATCCTACTTTCTTTCCTCTCCACATGCTGCCCCTTCTGTCCCCCAGCAATGCCTCTTAGATCTTCCCAGTTCTGGCCAAATGTCCCTAACGTGCTTTGCAGCTGAAGACGCCTGTAGGAACCGTGCACCTCTGGAGTCTGCCTGTTGCCAATTGCAATGGTTGATTTACAGCCAATATCTGGCACCTAGAAAAGGGGATCCTGTGTCTTTAAACAGCTGTGTGCCAGTGTGTGTAAATGTGCTTGCTAATCCAGTGACTAATTCAGTATATTATAAAGCAGCAATGAGCAGGCTGCCAAGGCAGGGCTGTATCCCAACTGGAGTGGGGTGTAAGGCTCAGAGAATTCTTCCTTGAATTCTGCCACACCACCCGACTCTGGAATGGACTCGAAATTTCATCTGTCTGCTCCCTGCCCCAGAGTCGGCACTTGCCTTCTCCTGGTTCCCGTTCTGCTCTCCGCCTGTCTGTTCTCTTTTCTCCTCTCCCTCTCTCCATTCCTTGGGTCAGTTTATTTACTCATCTGAGGGTGGAACTGTGCTCATTCTGAGTCAGGGCCACGGAACCAATCAGAACTGCTCTGGGGCATTCCAGGGGACAAAACTCATGATCCCTCTTGGAAAAGAATTTTCCAAAAGATCTCTTTTGGTCACAGTGCTGTGACTGCACCTTCCTCCGGCTCATGTCCAGTGAGCCTGGCCGGGGGTTTGTTTGCCCCAAGCTCTGTTCTGCCTGCCCTTCCTTTGTCTCCCTCCAGGGGTGGGGAGAGAAACGTCCAGAAAGAACTGGGTCTGATGGAGATTTGTTTTCTCTTGAAAGCCTTGTAGATCCAAGTATAAGTCCTTGGGCAGCGTCTTCTGGGGACATCTTTGGCTTAGGAGAATGGGAGGTGTTCTACTTCATCCTAGTCTGTGACCCTACCTCCCAGGCCTCGCCTAAGCATCCCACCCCGGAAGTTGTAGACACTGCAAATTGGCCTCTGGAAGTGGACTTTGCCCAGCCTCTCACGTGGTCTCCAGTGAGCAGAGCCTCTCTGTTATCTCAGGAGGCTTTCACGTGGCAGAGTCCCAGCCCCTCTGGCTTCCCTTTCCCGATAGTGCCATCCATTGGAGGTGTACATCACACCATGACACCCCCCCCCGGCTGTCTCGCACCCCCTACACTCAGGACATCAGCAGGCCGTTTCCTGCCCCCTTCCCCAAGGCTTCTGGAGCCCAGCTCCCGCCTCACTTCGTCTCCATTGCAAAACCTTTTGTCTTAGTCATTGTTCTGTCGCTCATCGCGAGATGTGACTGTGTGGCTATTGCTTGTGTGTTTATGTGGGGTTTGTTTCCCCCACGAAAAGGGAAACTCCAAGTGAAGGGTCTGTGTCTCCCAATCACCGAGTTTTGCTTGGCTCATAGCAGGTGGCTCACTAGCTCCTATATATATATATATATATAGTTTTTTTCAAATTGAGATTTAATTTCCATAACATAAATTCACCATTTTAGAGTGTACAATTTGGTGGTTTTTAGTACATTCACAGAGCTGTACAGCGGTTGCTGATACATAATTCTAGTACATTTTAATCACCCGCAAAAGAGACCCCATACCCCCGTTAGCAGAGGGTAGCTTTTTTTGATGCCGGCAAGGCTATCCAGCAGAGGACGGGAGGAGGTGGACCTGTGTGTCCTGGTAAGAGCCCCCACTACTCTCCCCTGATGCTCCATGCACTTTCCTGGTGGGGGAGGTGCTCTCTCCCTGTCCCCAGGCTCTAAGGACCTTCTGGTTCCCTGCTGCCTCACCAGGCAAGCCCCAGCTTTATTTTGGTGGCTCACTTGCTTTGGCTTCACCGTGTAGCGAGCCAGTGGATGTCTGGGCAGAGATAATGAGTGCTTTCACCATCTGCATGCAGACCGTTCAGTCCGAGAGCTGAGGGCTGTGGTGGCTGCAATTTCCTAATGGCTTCCTGATGAGGCAGAGCCATTTATTAGCGGCGGATGAGGGCTGAGGGCTGCGCATCTCAGTCTCCCTTTCCCACCAGACCTGGGCAGATGGAGGGTGGTTTCTGCTCCCTCCCTCTTTTGCATTGATCACTTTTTCTCTGCTCACCACCCGTTGACCTATCACACCCATTGATCTGGAGATCGGGTCTGCCTGGCGACTTCTCAGACACGAGGGTTTGCTGCTGGGAGAGGCATCGGTGCTGTCTGCTCTGGGCCAGTGTGGGCGACACTGTGGGGCAGTGATGGGGTTGTCAGAAGGTTTGGGGCCATGAGGAGAGGCCTGTTCTGAAAGGAGGGAGAGAAAAAAAAAAAAACCCGTAGAGGCGAAGAGATCATAGTTTGGTGTATTTCCCCCTAAATCCTTAGTTCCCTGCATTCTAAATGGATTTCATTTAGAACTGGAGCTGCTGATGTTGCTTTAGGACATGGCCTTTTGAGTCAGACATATGGCCTCATTAATTAGAAGCATCAGGTTCAATGTACAGTCCAATGCCCCTGATTTTATGTCTGGCTCTGTCAGTGGGTTTGTTGTATCCCCTGAACCCTATCGCTGTGTCTCCATTACTGTATTTGGAATACCAGTGGGACTGGAATGGGTAACCTTATAGAACCTTTGAATAGCATGATGGTGATCTGTTCTCCTTTCAGTGCTTTTTAAAGATAAAGGTCAATAGATCACTAAAATTAACTGCTGCCTTCACTCTGTCTGGATTGATGGGAACAGCACCCTCAAATTTTAGAGCTGTTATACACAGCGGTATCATGCAATTGAAGTTAGGTATTCAAGGTTGCTTGCTTTATAATTCTTGATATTCAACTGGAATCTCTGCTCCAAGGAAGCTCTTCTATTGTAGAGGCTGACCACTGATATTGAAAGCTTATAGTCTGGAGCTGGAACAGGCGGCATCGTGGGTCTGTATAGTCCGAAGCCACGTTAATTCTTAGATCTTTGGATGGATTGTTCCTCTTTGATCCTTAGGAACTTGGGGAAGAGCAGTGTTTGTCCAGAAGGATGAACCAGGGCTTGACAGTGGCAAAGTTATAGGGGAGACCAGCTCCTTCCCAATCCACAGCTATGAGTAAACAGTAGTGGTATAGAGGAAAAAAAGTATTGGACAGGGAGTCAAGAGGTCTAGAATTAGTAACCCTGTGACCAAAGGCAAGTTGACGTCACCTCTCTGGGTTTCATTTTCCCTGTCTGTAAAAGAAAGGGTTTGATCTAGCTGACGTCTGAAGGGCCTTCTAAGCCTGTGTTCCGGGAATAGTGTAGGACCCCTGACCATTGACAGAGCTCGGGGCCTCCTCCTCTCTACCCACAGCCTCCTTTTCATTCATCTTATAATTACGTCAAGTTGCCAGGAAGAAGAACTTCCCTCCCAGGAGTTGTTAAAGTTTTATAGCAAATTCTATAAATTCCTCATTCCTGCTTTTGGGCCCCAGATAAGGCTTTATGTGTCATATAGCCATAGTGAGGTCGGTATAGAGGAACAGAAAGCCAAGGAAAAGTGTGAACACACAAGTAGAGTGGATGAGATGAGAGTTACTGCCCAATGCCATAAAAAAGGCCAAAGTTGAAGATATAGGGGCCAAAATTATAGATTAGGTAGGTCTAAACAAACCTTGGAGTAGCCTCAGATGATAGGTTTAGCAGCGAACCCGATGGTTTAGGGAGAATACCCATAATCCTTTTGAAGCACTCTCTCTGGGTCCTAAGTACCCCCTTAGCAGCTCAGGGAACTTGAGCTCGTACCCTGCAGTTACTACATAAATCCCTCAAAGCAACAGGATTTCTGATTCCTCGTGAGGAACGTACATTTGGATTTACTAAACTGAGTGCGGCCTTTAGTCCAGGAGCTGTTGAGTCCATAAAGCCTGATGCTCTAAACTCCAGATGTTCCATGTTCAGGCCATGCCATCAGTCTTTGGTACATTTTATCTGGCACGCAGGCATTTGGGAAGACTGATAGATAGGTCTAGAGAAGGGCTGTCTCCTGCACTTGCCAAACATACGATGGGTGGGAATTCTTGCATCTCCTCTGATGTCAGCCCTGCTTCAGGGTGGGAATGTGTGTCTCTCTGCCTTCTCCCCACTGCTGCCATGTGGCTCCCATGTGGCTCTCTTGAATTGCACGGGGTACGGTGCAACAGGGCCCTTGGAGTAGAAGGGAACCTTTAGCCTGTTGGGAGCACGTTGGGGGTGGGGTGGGAAGGGTGTCAGGGAAGCAGTGTTGGAATGAATTCAGTGGAGCAGGAGAGGTGGCCCACGCGCCCACTTAGATCTTCACTGCTTGGTGTAGTTTAGGTGGTCCAGTGTCTTCATCTGGGTTTCAGTCTCCACCATCTGCCTAGAAGGAAAGATGTACAGGAGTGTTTGCATGTGGTGGCCTTGTACAGATTATCTCAGTTAGCCTGTAATTCAAGTTTCTTACACCACCCTCAGATGGCCGAAACCCTGAGCATCTTGACGCAGGCCCTTCCTTCTGAAGTCACCGAGGAGGGGCTGGGGTGGTGAAGGAACATAGCGCATCACGTTTAACCATTCGCTGGTGGCACCCACTACAGCCATGTCCAGCACTAGCCTGATCGGTGCTTAAGCTTTTATATTCAGAAACGTTGCCCCTAGTTCCCTGTGAATGTGGTGACGTGACCCGGGATAGTCTCAATGACACCTCCTAGGCTAGTTAACTGAAAAGGAGGAAAATGATCTTATTTGGGTTCCTTTCTGCCTTCTTAGTGTTGGTTTTCTAGGAGCAAGGAGGGGAGTTGTGGTAGGAACTGGTAGGCATGAGTGGGAAGCTGAAATTACTCCTCAGAGGATCTCTGTTGAAGCCCTGAATTTCTTGCCTTTGGGAGATGCCGGGTTTGCACTTAGGATTCTAGGAGGCTGTCAGGTTGGACTGGATTCAGGAGGCGCAGTTCCTGGCTACCAGTTGCCCGTGGATGCTGAGGGCTGTCAGGGGAAACAGACAATGCAGGGGTGCAGTAGGGGGACCGCCCTGCTCACTCCTGTGTCCCCACCCCTTCTTCCCTGGCTCAGCTCTGTTCATCTTCATTTTGGTGTCTATCACAGGCTGATGTGACCACCCCTGATCCTCTTTAGCTGGCCTCTTGGAGGATTAAGAATCTAGGTAACACGGTTACTAAATTATACACCTAAAACTAAGATAACACTGTATGTTAACTATACTGGAATTAGGATAAAATAAAATAAAAACTTAAAAGAGAAGTGGAACCATACGGAAGAAAATAATATAAGTAACACGGGAAGGATTAGAATAGATGATCACTCCGAAGTCATGGTAGAGCAGAAGCTGACCTTTCCAGAGAAAAGAAAGAGACTGTCAGAAGAGGAGGCAGAGATCTTCACGAGGCACGAGACACACAAATCTGTGAATTGCAGCTCCTAGCCTCTTTATGCTAGCTCCAAAGAGGTGAGGAGGGAAGTTTCCCACAGAAAAGCTCTATTATGGTACCCTGAGATGTGTGTAATGAACAGATCTGATAGGACTCTTGTTCCAGGAACCGTAGAGTTGACCTCCATCTGCTGGTTGGTCTTCCCTTGACATCCCCACCTTCCTTTGACCTCTGTAGACAAAGGCCTTAATTGCCTTGGGCTGAGCGGAGCAGTAGTTATGTTTGTGACCTACCCTCAGCGGTGACTGTATTTTAGCAGCAGATCTCTTTAGCAGCCTAAAGAGATCCTTTAGGCTAAGAAGAAACTCTGCAAGCAAAAAAGGAGCCTGTTCTAAGCAGGCAGCATTCTGGGTGACCTCATCTTCCTCCCAAATCGGGTCCAGTTGGAGCTGTGCGTACAGGGCAGACTTCCAGTTCCTCCTGTCTGGGACTAACAGTGGCAGATATAAATAGACCAAGACTTTGTCTGTAGCCATTGTTCTCTAAGTGCCCATTGTTTCTGGATGCAAAGTGGCTATAGCCCTCTCTCTCACTCTCTCTCGCTCTCCTTCCCTCCCTTCCACCTTCCCTCTCTCCCTGCCTTCCTACCACCTCCCTCCCTCTCTGGGTCTCTTTCTCTGTCTTTCTCTCTGTGTGCACAGATCTGAATCCCAGCTCCGTTTCCCTCAGCTGCCTTTGCACTTGTCTGGCACTTAGTGAGAACCTGCAGGGGAACTGGCCCCGCATGGGGCACATCATCTGAATCTCATAGCTTTGTCTTTTTATTCCACTGAAGCTTTTGTCCAAGTCTTTCCATGATATATTTGTGGTCAAGATGAGGCTATGTGGATCCCACCCTGGTAAAATCAGGAGGATTTGTAACTGGTTGAGCTACTATACCCAAAAGGGTCTTGATGAATGTGTCAGTGTCAGAATGATGCATGGTCTCTGCTGTTCCGGGGCTCAGGACTTGGTCATTGCCTTTTCAACATTGCCTTTTTATCAGGGGCTCAGATTAGAGAAGGATACAGAAAACATACTTACTAAATTGCACATGGTGCAAAGCTAGTGCGATGAGGACAGATTCGTGATATAAAAAAAGATCTCTGCACCTAGAAGCAGGGATCAAAACAAACAGGGTCAGGTTCAATATGGATAAATGTGAAGCCTTACGCTGAGGTTAAGAAGATTCAGTCACAGGGTAGAGAACTGGCTCAGCTTCAGTGTACTTTGAGTGGCTTTTGTCGTGTGGCTGTTGGAAAACTCAGTGCTGGTCTGTACCCACAGGAGTGCTCGGTGTAGGGGGATGGTCTCATTTCCTCCTGAGGAGCATGATGTTCGCCTGGAAATGCTCCTGATGCTCTTGAGGAACATGGGCATGCAGGAATGCTTCTGGGTGGGGGGATGGACAGAACCATCCCGTCATGAATGCTTGAAGGAACCACCAAGGAATTTAAAAACCTGGATAGAAGTGGTGACAAAGGAATGGTAAAGCGGTTGGGAAACCCATAGATGAAGAAAGATGAAACTTGTATGCATGGCTTCAACCCACAGAAGGAGGGTCAAAGGCTAGAACTCATTAGAAGGCAGATTTGAGCTCAGGGTGTGTAATCCTTAAGAAATCATGATGGCAGCCCATAAAGAAAATTGAGTGGCTCAAAAAGGACAGAGCAACTGAATGTCTTAGCAAGTCAGGTGCCATCCTAAAGGACCGCTGGGGGCCCTTCTGGGAAGCATGGTGATTGGGTCTCAGGTCCGGCCCTACCTCTGATTGTCATTACTCGTTAGCACATTGTCCTTTGTCCATCTGGGGAACTTGGGCGGGCTATGTGCTTTCACTGGCTGTGGCCAGCCTGTTGAGAATATTTGTCCCTGTGCTGGGAAAATGGACTTATGTATTCTTTTTCACTGTGGTTTCCCTGGGTTGAAAACAGACAGTTGCACTGTGTGAATGTGTATGAGTACGTTTTTTCCTTCTCTGTCCAGATTTATTTATTAAAAGAAAAACACATCTGCATAAAAAAGCCTTAGAACACAGGAAGAATGTCCACTTTGTTTTTCTTTCTGTAGCACCAAGACATGTGGGGTTTCAGCTTCCTCTAAGGGGTTTTTGAAGACTGGCTTTCATCTCAGACAAGGCTTTTTCCCATTGGAAAAAAACTGTCCTTTTTTGGTTTAAAAATGTATTTATATAATGTATAAATAAATAAGAAAGCCGAGAGAGAATTTCCTTTCAAAATTTATGGAAAAATGCTGCTTTCTGAACATCATTAATTGGAAGTTGCTGGCTCTTCCCAGCCTTCTTTCACTCTGCTCTCTGGTCTTTATTCTGGTGTAAGATTTCCCGGTTTCTTCTTCCTCTGCGTTTGCCTTTGTTTCCCTCTCTTCCTTCTCTGCCATCTGCCTTCCCTGCCTGCTCTTCTCCTCTCCCAGCTCCTCCCTGTCTGCCCCCCCCCCCGCCGCCCCTGCCCACGGACCCCGCCGCAGCCCACCCTGCGCCCCTCTTCCTTCTGCCTCTCCTGGACTAGCCTTCCGCGACTAGAGCCCTCACTGCAAGAGGCCCTTCTCTGTGTTTGTTTCCTGCGTGGGAGGGAGGGGCAGGCCTTGAGAAAACAGTTCAAAAGTGCAGAAAAACTTTACCTCTTCCAGCCTAAATAAACGGGCTCCACTCCATTTGTTTGCCCAGATTTTTCCTTTGCTTTCCTCATCCTCCACCTTGACCAGCCTGGCCTTCCTGGTGATCCTCATGAGCCGTCCCCCCCACCCCCCCACCATTCCTGCCTTGCCCCCCAGACCAAGTGTCAGGTGGGCGCTGAGTTGAGCGGGTTAGGAAGAATGTTCTCTATCATGAAAATGATGGGGAAAACGGAAAGAAATGTCCTGGTGTTCAGCATTTCCGCCGCCCCTGCTTTAACCTCTGCTGATAGGTCTGGGTACAAAATACCTACCAGGCTTTAGCATCTGAGGATCTGGGTTTGCGTGCCAGTCAGACCACTGCACTGGCCTGCCCGTCTTAGCAAAGTCACTCAGGGGACCTCTGTGAGCCTCAGTGTCCTCACCTATGTGATGGAGATAATACCGCAAACCTGGTCGATTTCAGGATCATGTTAGAGTATAGGGGAAGAGGTTCTGTAAAATCTAAGATTCTGTTCTGACAACAGTTCTGAAAAGTCAGAGGCCGGGAGGCAAGTGAAATGAAGATAAATTGCTTAGGCCCCAATTAACCAGCATCTCCAGGGTCTCTGGGAGGGAGGCATCAAAGGCCCATGTGTAAAGTCCAAGTAGAGGAAGCTGGGATTATATTATAGCAAGAGGGGGCATGTTAGATATTTTCCTGAGTCTTCCTGAGTGGGGTGATCCTGGGCCACGTTGGCACCAAAAGACTTATGGTTCCGTCATGAGGATTTTAGCTGATGGCAGAGCCGGAGCTTGGCCTCACTCAGAAGCGTAAGATGGCAGGAGCCCATAGGAGCGCCTGTGGCCATCTGAAAAGCTTTGGGCCTGAAAGGGACCAGTTCAGGCTTTCCTCCTGAGTAATATGGAAACGGGGCTCTGTGTTTTTCTCTGTATTTTTCGTGACAAAGAAGTCACACGGTTCTGGGACATTCAGAACTTGTAAAATGTGTGGTGTGGTGGGAGACATAGGAAATGATATGATGCATGTGACGTATTCTATAAATGGCTTGAAAGGATCATGTCAGAACTTTCAATTATTCTTTAAAATACTCTGTTGAGCTGTCCGTTTTTATGCAGGAATCCGAATCTCCACAGTTAAAACATCCTTCTAAATTGTGGGAGTGTCATTCATTGAAGGGCATGTGGATGACGAGGGTAAAATGCAGCTTTTGGGTTTTGGCAAGTTTCAAACATCTAGAAAAGGGTCTTGAGGCCCAAATTACAATTTTGTTTTGTGCCATATTGACTCTGAAATGGCACTCTTAGGACCTTTTGAAAACCAAACGGCATCTTAGGTGGGTTGGATCCTGGAGCTGTGAGGTGTTGTCTTGGCAAGACACATTTGAGATGATGTTGCTGCAAAACAGGTTTCCCCCATAGCAGACTGGAGGGTGCAGCGTAGGTCAGAAATTAGTCTATTCTGTTTTAAACAAAGAGCCAGATTCCGGAGATGTCAATTTCCATTGACATCTCAGGATCGGATTTTTGCATTCATTTTTTCTTATTTTCTCAGTTGCTTCCTTGTACCTGGGAAAATTGCCAGATTCCGTCTCCTTGCTGTCTCTCAAAGCATTAGGAAATAAAATTCTGTATTTTTTTTTTTTTTTTTTAGTCTTGATATTTTACAAGATACTTTTTAGTTCTGTCCAAGTCACCAGTCACGTACTGAGCACCTCCTATGTATTAGGCTCTGGTATTTTCACACATTTTTAATTTAATTTAATCCTCCCTGCAAGGTGGGGTGAGAATCCTGGGTAACGAGAGAATGCTCCATCTTCGCTGCTCTTGGAGACCTGTCCTCATGCACCTTCTCTTGCCAGGGCTGTCGGAAAAAAAAAAACACAGAATTGAGGAGTCATTCTGGCAGGGTTCACTCATTCAAATATTTCCTCTTTCAGGCCATTTGCCCAATGTGTAGGGTAGGAGATTTGAACTACTCTAAGTAGAGAGCAAGAAAATTTAGCTCCAGGACCCAGGGGGCAGTTCTGCTTTCTGGCTCAGATTCTGGAACGGAAGAGACTCTCTGGGTTTCCCTGAACACCTGGAATTAATTTGGGTTTTGCTCTGACTTCGAAACATTTGCTGAGGTGGAGGATGGTGGAGGGCGTAGGAAAGAAATAAATCCAGTGATTAAAAATAGCTTTGCATGTCAGGTGCCTGAACGGATTTGGGAACATGCCTGCAATCCCTTTTGTCTGGCAGGTCTGAACTCCGGCGCTGCCGAATTACAACCGCTTTCATTTGTTTTTCCTGCTCCCCTACCATGTAATGGTCAAGGGCTCATTGGAACCATGTGTGAGCCTGGTGAGTCACCAAATCCTCAGGACTTCAGTGGTAATAATGTGTTAAAACTCCTAGTGGGGGATGGGGCCGGGGTGGATGGAGGGAAGAAGGGAGAGCACTGAAGTCACTTCCTACAGATGTTCGGATGTTCAGAAGCCCTCTCCGCAGGCATCTTTCCCAGGCCGGGCTGCGGGACCCGGGGCCGGTTTCTCCAGTGCGGTTGGGAGCGTGCTTTGCCTGGGCCCGGGGACCATCTCTTTTGTCCCGCGGTGGCTTCCGTCTGAGAGGGGGCATCCATCTCAGCAGTGGCACGCTGTACCCAAGCCCGTGTGCATTCCCCGGTGGCAGTGTGCATTGGCAGCAGGTCCAAGAGGCTGTAACTGGACACTGGCTTGCCTTTTGGGTCAGCCAGGTCACTGGAGGGTGAATTGGGGATTTTTCTGTGCCGCTTCTTCTCCCCTCTCGGGACTGTGTTTTAAAACTGGCGGGTAGCTTGTAGGAGATTGGGTAGTAAGAGGAGGGTGGAAGCCTGGTTGTAGGTTTTCCTAACTGATAGGAGTCTGTTTCAGAGCTCCGGGTGTCCCCTGACGTGGGGCAGTGAGGGACTATTGGGTAGGGATGGGTGGTTCCAGAAGGGGCGCCAAAGTCTGTCTTGTTCTCTGCTTGCCGGAGTGCAGTCCTGCCCGTCCCTCATTGCTCTGTCCCATCATTAGGTCTGTGAAAACAGAGCTGAGGGTCCGAGGAGGCACACTGATTTCCCTTCTTTGCACTAACCTCAGCCCAGGGGGCTTTGTGGGTTAGACCAGCTCCCTCCGCCGCAAGGCCTGCCTGCCAAGTTTCTAGGGCCTGTTACAGGATTGAGAATCAGGCATGTGGGAGAAAGAAGACCCTGACTGGTCCCTTGATCTCTAGTTCCCATCCACCTGTCCATGAATGAGAGACAGCAACAGACATGGGGTTGAAGATTCCCTGTCACACTCTAATGAGATATTAGTGTCTTCACGGGGGAGGTCCTCTTAGGGACCAGTAACAACTTTCCAGGACAGTCAACTCTGGGGTCAGAGTGAGCAGCCCTTGGCCACAGCCATTTTTCTATTTCTGTTGATCTAAAGGAGTAAAGATGCCATCTTTCCCACACTGGGACTTTCTAGGCAGGTTGGCACTGCCCTTTGGCTGCTTGCCAACATCCCCAGCCTTTTCTTGCATGCTCCTAGTTAGAGTTACAAGTTCATGAACCCTTAGGAAGAATGATCCCTGCGGTCTCTGCTTGTAGGTCAGGGGAGTCCAAGGGACTGGCTTTCCATCCTGATTTGAGCTCCTCTCTCTCTCTGATCCAACTTCCTCACTTTCCAGATCATGGCAGTGTTGCTTTCAAACAAGCTCTGTGGTTCAAATGGGCTGATAAATAAAATGTAGACCTTGATGTAAGCACCATGGAAAGTAATCTGAAGCCTTATTCTCCTTTTCCATCAGTTTATCTGTCCCTTGTCAGCTTTCGTATTATGATCCTCCTTTATCTAGAGAATGTCTGCATGACAATAAGATGTTTGTGGGTGAAATGACATGTGGTCTGGGATTAGCTTTACAGTTCTTCAGTGTTTGGGGAAGGAGATGAATTAGGGACCGGTAGTGTTGATAGAGTTCGAATACGATTTCATTGTACTCTTCCCTATGCTTTGGTGGATGTTTGAAAATTGAGATAAGGAAAATTAAAAATGCTATTCAACATTAACCTAGAACCTATTAATAGACTTCTTTTTAGCAATGCACTGATTAAGTGACTTATCCAGTGTGATTATATTAGTGGCAAAACTGAGCTGCATGCCCTACTATGTCTTTTTCCCTTGTCTTCAGAATTCTGTTTCCAGCTGGGGCTATTGTTCTATTTCCTCCCGGTATGAACCAGAAGGCTTCTTCTTGATTTCCTTTCACTTTAAGAAATATATTTCAGTAAGACTTTATGTAACTAATTAACCTTATATTATGCGCACAGTTGCCCGTCAAGGTGACTCAGGGGTGAACACAGACGGGGAAGGAAGCCAGGTTGTCATTTAACCTGTGTCACTTTGTATGGAAGGAAGGAAGCGTCGCTACCCATAGTCCCGAGAAGGGACAAGATTACAGTTGATTCTGTAAATGCCTTTTAATTATGTCTTTATGGGGCTAGCCATATGGAATTCTGGATTTGTTCAGTCCAGGAAAGGTTTTGTTTAAGTTTTTAGTTATTTCCTCAAATGTATCTAATTTTCCAACTAAGAAATAAAAGTCCCATTTTCTCTCTCTGCGTTGTAAAAATTTTAGTGTTCTTGGATCTCTGATCTATTCCTATCTGCTGCAGCAGTGGAATGGAGTAGAAAGAGCTTGAGTTAAAAGAGTTGAAAGACTGGGGTCCAGCCCTGGCTGGGCCCTCCTGGCCCTCTGATTTTACACCAAACTTGATCTCTCAGAGCTTTGTTTCCTCATCTGTAAAATGGGGATTCCGTAGTACCCCCCGAGGACCCTTGGAAGTTTCATGTGTGGTGGTATCGTGAAATAGTATTCATGAAGGGTCTTAGAGGACCATAAATTGGTTTTCAGATGTCATGCATATTATTCATTCTTGGTGTTTCTTGCATGCTCCTCTTGATTGGGACAGCAGCCCCCCCACCCATACACACACACAGATAGTATCATCACGGTAACCTGCTAGGGTTTGGCCAGTTGGATGGTTGTGCAAGACTGGAATAATGCACCTGGCATTTGCAGTTCTTAGTTTTGTTTCTCATCACCTAACCCTCAGATCCCAGACACTCCACTTTATTTTGTTGTTTATTTGAGAAAGGTGAGGGGACAAACATCTTAGGTCAGTAAGGCACTGTCCTCACTTCTCCTGGAACAAACATCACTTCAGGCATAGATTCTATGTAACATGGTTGATATGAGTCATTCGGTTCCAAACAACTGAACAGAATGGCATGAAAAGTCACATGAAAACGTCCTGGATGGGTTTTTTGATATTGAACAGCCCTTAACCTTGAGTTACATAAAAGTGAATTGAAACCACTGTTCTGCATTTGACTTAAAACATCCATGGGGTGTGTATAAACTTTTGTTCAGGGTCAGGCCACAATGCAAAATGAGCAGATGTTTCCATGCATTCAGAATGGCCCTGGTTCGTTATGCCCCTATTAATTCAGGGAGTGCTCCCTGTTCGTTTCCGCCTCAATACTGTGTTGTCTTGGTAAGACAAGAGTTTGGGACTGTTACTCATTCACGAGCTTCTGTACAACTCTTTTCTCTGAAACTTGGGGTGATTCTTATAAATATTAACTCACGTTTAGGGTCCTGAGGGATAATCACGGGGTAGGAAATCCAATATGCTCGTAAATGTTTTCAGTTTCTCGTGCATTGTGTTTAGAGTCTCCAGTGTATTGGCATAATATATCTTTGGGTCAGGTTCTCAGCATTTTGAGACAAATGTGTTATTTGAATTTAAGATACTGTAATTACAAATATTAACAAAAGACAATTTTAGTACTTGTCCATGAAATACAGTTAGTGAATTTCCGGGGGGGGGGCATTGATTGATTTCTAGATGCCATCCCTAAAATTAGAAATATTTGGTACCTGATGCAAAAATATTATAACAGACTATGAGATAAAACATGGCAGGAAAAACAGAGATGCCTTCTTGGGCTAAACTAGGTCGGATTCTCCACCTGTGTAATGATTTCATTATTGTTGTTGATCAGTGTAATTAACAGAACTGCTGCGATCACAAACTAGCGCCATAGGGGGAATTTTTGCGTTCATATTTTCTATGAAGGGGTTTAATCTTTTAGATTAATGTCTGCTTTCAAATGTGATTATTCATCATCATTTAAATGCAATGCCCAGGCTACTACTGATAAAGACAATCCAGGCTAATTGTTCACTCACTTAGAGAGGGGGTTTGCATTTTTTAAAACCAGTGTTCCACACTGTTTAATAAGGGAGAAAAGCTCTGACTTTTCCTGTCTGAATCCTTTGGGTCCAAGGGCAATGACATGCCTTCTCCTGAGCTCATTGCGTCCAAATGCAGGTGTCCCAAGTGTGCGGGGTTGGCCTTCGCCAGCCAGCTGGGCTGTGAGCACTTTTCCAAGAGATCCAGCAGCCAGGGGCAGAGCTGATGGGTGCTCTGCAGCTGCAGCTGATAGCACGTGGACCAGGCTTTTGGAGATGGCACTGAGGTAGACAGGCAAAAGTCATTCCAGCTGCTTCTCTTGGAGAGAGCGAGTGAGAGCCTGCAAAGGCCGGTTCCCTAACAGGAACCTGCATGGGGCGTTGTCAGCCCTGCGGTCCTGTCCAGACCACACTTGCCAGAGTGTGTGGAGTTATAGGAAGCCGACTCCAGGAAACCCCTTTCTCAGGCTTTCTGCTGTCATCCATGGCCTTCACATCACCTTGGCATCTTCTGTGTAGAAGATGTCTGGGGCCTCCTAGCCAATCTCATCCTTCAGTTCCAGCTTCTCGCACAACCACTGCTTGTGCCTTTGGCCTGGCCTGTATTTTCCACATGTGTCGTCCTGGCCAATTTCCGCCATCAGTAAAGTTCTTTTCACCGAATCATAAATCAATGGCGGGAACAAACACACAAAACAAAACTCACACAGTTCAAGTTCATGAATTTGTGTTGGACGGGAGTGAAGGGAAGGAAAGTTGCTTCAAATTTGGAAAACAGTGAATTCACTATACATTTGTTGATTGACTCCTGTGTTCTCCCTGTGCTAGGAGGTGGGGGATGCTGCCGTTGTCCCTTGCAAAAGGAGTGCTCTTGGGTGAAATAAAAAGTCCCTTTCTCTGAGGTAACACTGACTTCTACTCTGAGTGGAGACATTTCTGGACCTGGCACTCGGCTGTTCACAAAGGGGCAGCATTGATGTCTTTCTTGGTGACTCATTTGATGATTACTCCATTGTTTGAAGGGCTGGATGTTATGTAATCAACATTTTATCCCCCCCCCCCCCCCGTTTTCCCTCTTAACAATCTGGGATTTTCCATCATTTTGTCAACCTTCCTGGAGGCATGTTGATTTTTCCACTAGATTACTAGATTTTTTTGGGCATGGCCCAGGGCTGCCCAAAGTCTCCACTCCCTAGAACTTCAGATTCACCCTTGGTGGCAGGGCCTGGGGAGCAGCTGCCGTGAACCCTTCTGTGCTTTTAGGGCAGAGCTGGACGCCAAGCTGTTTACTGAGGGCATCACTCAAAGCAAACCAGAGAGAAAGTGCTTTCTTGCAATGTAGTTTCCATTCATTTTGATGTTCAGAAGCGATCTATTTGCCCCTGTTTTCAGAGATCACCAATTGTCATCTTTTCCCTTCTATGTTTCCATTTCATTCAGCCAGTAACACATATGTATGTCCAAGAAATTTTTTTTTTTTTTTTAACTGGTCAGGGAATAGGGATGGCTAGTTGTGGAACTTCTCTAGTAGTCATGCCTGGAACCCAGCCATTGAATAAGTCAGTTTCATATGATACCCTCAAGATCCAAGGTGAGGAAGAGGGCTTCTGGAAATTACTACAGCAAAGTGTTATCACTGCCTGAAGATCACGCGATGGCTCGTCGGAATTCTCAGGCCATTTCTTTGCCTATTAGCTTTTTATGGGAACTTGTGCCTGAGGTGAATGCTGAGGATTTTTAACCGGAGCCACATTTATGTATCTCTGCTTTGAACATGGTCTGCGAGTATAAGAGGGATTGGACATGGAGATAAAAATGCAGATGGATGTCACAAAGGATGATACGTTCGTGAACGTGCAGATTTTGATCCCTCACTCTTCCTCGCCACCTACAGAAATCAGGTTTTAGAGACACTACCTCCCATGTGCACTTTGACTTCATCCGCTTACATGACCTATATCACCATCTCCCTAGTGAAAGCCACCATCCACCTTTCACCGCAACGATTTTTTACCAAGTCTTTCCACATCTATTCATAGTTACCTCCTCAACCATTCTTTACAGAATAGCTAAGCTGATCTTCTCTCTCTCTCTTTTTTATCCATTTTTATATTGGGGTAAAATACACATAACATAAAATTCACCACCTGAACAATTTTTAAGCATATAGGTCTGTGGTGTTACGTACCTTCATAGTGTTGTACAACCATCACCACCATCCAACTCCAGAACTCTTTCCATCTTGTAAAACTGAACCTTTCTTCCCATTAAATAACAACTCCCCATTCCCTTTCCCCCTCCAGGTTCTGGCAGCTACCGTTCCACTGTCTGTCTTGATGAATTTGATTATTCTAAGTACCTCATATAATGTGTCTTTTTGTGATTGGCTTACCTCACCTAGAATAATGTGAAGGTTCATCCAGGTCTTAGTTCATGTCAGAATGCCCTTCTTTCAGGCTAATATCACATTGTGTGTATATATACTACATTTTGTGTGTACCCATTCATCTGTTGATGGACGTTTGGGCTGCCTCCACATTTTAGCTATGGTGAACAATGCTGCTGTGAACAGAAGTATACAAATCTATCTTGAGGACCCTGCTTCAGCTCTTTCAGGTATATCGAGAACTCCTAAAACTCAACAACAAAAACCCAACAACTTTATTAAAAATGGGCACAATCCTTGAATAGACATCTCTGCAAAGAAGATACAAAAATGGCCAATAAGCCCATGGAAAGATGCTAAACATCATTTGTCATTAGGGAAATGCAAGTCAAAACTACAGCGTGGTACCACTTCATGTCCATTATGGTGCCTTAATAGATTCCATGCTTCTCTTTCCACCTCCTTTCAATCAACTGCCCTCCTGGTTCCTCTGCTTCAGCTGCATTGATATTTTTGATACTAAAATTGGCCAGGTTTCCTCCTCCCCCCATTTCATAAACTTCATCTCTGCTCCTCCCCTTGTCTAGGACCATGGTCCTCTAACTTGGGTGGTCATCAGGAGACCTGGATTGTGAGTTAAAACATAGATTTCTGGGCTCCCCCCACCCCTTCCCAGAGGTTCTGATTCAAGAGGTCTGGAGTGGAGCTGAGAATTTTGAGAATTTGCATTTCTAACAATTTCCAGGTGATGATGATATAGCTGGTCTGGGCACCACACTTGGAGAACTCTGGTCTAGAGTATTTTTTCTCTTTTAAACTAGTATGCATGCTTTAGATCTCAGGTCAAGCATCTCTGTTCTCCTAAGGGAGGCCTTTTCTGATTCCTCTGGACTTTCAGGAATTCTTGTTCTATGTTAACATCTCATCTTATGCTTCTCATGAAGCCCATATTGACGTATTTGAATGTTCAGTGTGTAACTAGTTCTGTAATACCTAAATCCTCTGCTAGCGGCTGATCTCCAGCTCCATGAGGGCAGAGATCATTTCTGTCTTCTTCAACGATGTGTTGAATGAATGAATGTTGTCATTTCTTTTTCATGGAAGTAGGTAGCAACATTAATACTCTCAGTGAATGTGAAGGATGAGTAGGGACTATGAGTGAATTAGTAAAGCTATACAGAAAGAATAAGCATTTTTTTTTTTTTTTTGGTCAAGGATGCAAAACATTCTAGGCAACAGTCAGGTTTTTCCTTTTTTTCAGGGGCCTAGCACACTGTGGAAAGCCCCCCAAATTTTACCTGCCCTGGTGAGGATGTTAGTACAGTTATTTCTCAGCTTGCCTTCTTCAGGCCACTCATGCCCTATTATCTTTTATGGGTGGTTAACTACCTATTAGTTTTTTTTTTTAATTGAGTTGTAATTAGCATATGTTAGTTTTAGGTGTACAACATAATGATTTGATATTTGTATCTGTTGCTTAATGATGACTGTAGTGTCTAGTCTTCATCACCTGTGCTATTTTTTATTATTCATATGTTTTTTTTCCTTACAGATATGGAATGTGCTGATGTCCCACTATTAACTCCAAGCAGCAAAGAAATGATGTCTCAAGCATTGAAAGCTACTTTCAGTGGTTTCTCTAAAGAACAGCAACGACTGGGAATTCCAAAAGGTGTGTTTTGTTGATGGGAAAAGAGAGGGATGGAATCAGACTTTTGGGTGAGGTTAGTTTTCTCAGCTGTAGAGATAGACATTATGACTAACCACAGTTCGGTCAGCCCCTACAGTTGGTTGCAGACGTCTGCTAGAACAGTCATAGACCCATGCCAAGTCTTCCCCATCTCCCAGGTTTTGACACAGCCATCTTGGTCGTAGGACAGTGATTCCCAAACTTGTTTGCACATGAGATTCAGGAACTTCAAAAAATTTCACAGCCCAGGCCATGTCCCAGGCCCGTGAAATTGCAATTCCTGGTAATTCCAAAGCACAATCAAGCTTGGAAAACAGTGTGAGAGTCATTCTGGGCCATCATTGGGTGAACTCAGTGAGCTACATTCCTTGGAATTTAACTGATTGCTCTTTTCTTTTCCATGTGCTTTGGTGAAATGTGTTTATGCTTGGGTGTTCTCATCTGAAAGGGTTTATTCAGGAATGTAAGGGGACTGGAGTTGTCAAAAAGGACAAATGACTGGAGAACACTTAAGCCTCCAGCAAGCAACATTTCCTGAACAATTGAGAGCAGAGAGAACACTTTTCTCTTGAGTGAGAGTATCACCGTTTGGTGCTTCCAGCCCAGTCACACCCACATCTTAGACAGAGTCTGTGACTATACCTCCAAACCTTTTCTCACGTATATACTACTTCACCACAAACCTGACAACAATGCCCAACATCCTATTAGGATCACAAGGCAGAATCAAGTGAATTCTGCCCGCCCCTGGATTTTGTAGCATCTCATAAAGTCATCTTCTAGTTGAAGGAGGCAGGGGCGGGGGGGAGGGGCGGACCTGGACAGCAGGTGCGATGTGGACAGCACAACCTGCCTGCCGCCCTCTGAGCTCTGAGAGCACCACGCTGGTGTAGTCGTGTTCAGCCTCAGCCACGCGGGAAGAGCATGTCTTGTCGGTTCTCAGATGCTACTCCACACTTGCGCAGCGTCTGCTATAATGAAATCAGGCCCCTGATAATGCTGTTATGACTAAGGACCATTTGAATGGCTTACTATTACTAGTTGCTATGATTATGACTAGCCATAGTTAGCGAAGATAAAAATGATTAATTCTAATGCCTCAGGTCGGTCATGACAGGGAAGAGCAGGGATAGGTGAGTGCAATCTCTGAATGCACTTGACTTTGTTCTTATTGTTATGAAAGATGTCATTCTGTTCCTTGGTCCTGGGCTTAAAAAAAAAAAAAAAGTCTCATGAAAGTAAGGCAGTGAGAGAGGAGATTTATGAGTCCGTCTGAAGAGGGTGGAGACTATTCCTCTGTTACTTTTTGGCTGATGGTAGTGATCTCCTAGCTTGGATAGGGATGTTGAGTGTGAGGGGGAGTGTTACGGAAAGTGCCCCGTGACATGCCTTTACAGGCTGGTGCTTCCTAAACCTGTAAACCAGAGAACATCCTCAAGTGAGTTCAGATCTTTCAATGTCCTCGCTTGGGCATGAGGGAAAGCCTGACCTGCTGGATCTTCCTTTGATCTTTCTCCTCAGACCCCCGGCAGTGGACAGAAACCCATGTTCGGGACTGGGTGATGTGGGCTGTGAATGAGTTCAGCCTGAAAGGTGTGGACTTCCAGAAGTTCTGTATGAATGGAGCAGCCCTCTGTGCACTCGGGAAGGACTGCTTTCTTGAACTGGCCCCAGACTTCGTTGGGGACATCTTGTGGGAACATCTCGAGATCCTGCAGAAAGGTAACAGGGTGGGCACAGAGCGAGGAGGAAGCCATGTGGGGTTGCTGCAGCAGTGGGTGGGGGAGCAAACCCCAGGGCAGGACACCGATGCCATTAGGTGTGGGTGTCCGATCACAGCGTATATACGGTCTCCGGAGACACGTCAGGCAGGCAGGGAGCAGGTGCTCCATAAATGTCAGTTTCTTTTTCTTTTATGTATTGGAGGTTCAGATTTTAATATTTCGCAAAATTGCACTCCCGAAGCTTCTCAGGATGCAGAATTCTGATCCCAGTCCTTACCTTAGACCCATGGGCTGGTCGAGCAGTGTCAGCAACCAGCTCCCAAGACAGATCGTTGGTTTTTGGTTTTTGTTGTTGTTTTGTTTTTGTTTTTGTTTTTGTTTTTGTTTTTTTCCCCTGGCCATCTTAATACACATTCCCTTGATCCATGGCAGTGTGATACCTGTCCACCTCCACAAGAGAGCTTAGCATCTCAGAGCTAATTACTAAGACTGGCTTCTCTGCCCACTCCCGGGGGGTGGGGGGATTGCTGCGATGTGGGCTACCTTTTTCATCTGGAGCAGAACTGGGGGTTATATCAGGACACCGTGTTGCAACCTTGTAATGACATGGCCTCCCCTACCAGCCTCTTCCAACCTTTTTGGACCAAGTGACTCATGTACCACAGTCCTGGCTGAGTATAGAAACAGCAACAGGCGGCAAACCTGGGTGTTTTTGCACTTATTTTTCTGAATTTCTTCTTAAAATAAATTGCAGTTTCCAGCAGTCAGCAGTGGCCTCCAGCTGACTGTAAGCCTAGAAGCCCGTTGCCCTCTCTGACCCAGGCCCACCCTTTCCCTGTGGTCACCAGCTCCAAGCCTGGGCGCAGATTCCGGGGGGCAGGGAGCAAAGCTCCGGATTAGCACTTTTGTTCCATATAATACCTTCCTTTGTGTAAGGATATTTTCCACTCCGCAATGCTCAGGAGAGCCCCAAATTAGATTCCTCTGGGCCCAGAAGTGTTATCTTTCTTCCTTCTCTTCAGCGTCTGCTGGAAAATAAATAAATAAACACAGTCCAGAACTAGGTGAATCTTGCTGAGGCTGCCTCCAGTGAGGACTGCAGGGCACAGGCTTCCCGAAGCACCGACGGGGTGTCTGCGTTAACTGCACAAACACCCATTCCTATGGGTTGACATGAGTGACCTGTTTATAGAGGGAGAAGATAGGGCAGGCTCATAACAGATCTGATGTAACTGTTGGCGTGTAAACACAACAGTGGATTCTACCGGACCGTGTAACCCAAATAGATCCCACTAATATGGTCTTCCCCTCTGTTTATCTCCATGGAGCGACCAGGTGTGCTGGAGTGTCTGTGATCACAGTTATGACTAATAACTGTAGAGCAGCTCCTTGTTTCCCGAGTGCTTTCCGATGCATTTTCTTGTTGGATTCTCAAAACAGCCGTGTGAGATAAGAGGACCATGTACTGTTGGTGTCCTCATCTGTAAAATGAGGGCAGATTAGGTGGTTTCCTCAAGATCACTCATTTCCTTAAACTTAGTCTTTTCAATTTAACTTCCTGCCCTGCGTTCTTTGTATAACAATATGGACTCGCAGTGGGGAGGGGAGCGTCGGGGCCCCTGAGACAGGTGTGGCCTACCTTCCTGCAAAGGAAAAGGTTTAAGAGAATTTAGGCCAATCGGGAAATCATTGAGAATGTTGGAGGACAAAAGTCCTATCATCCCACCCGTTTGCTCCTGGGAGAGGCGATAGGAACCGTCTCTCTTGAGATCCCTGAAGAGCCCAGTCGAGGTTTGTATGGAGGCTACAGCTTTTGCTCTGTAATTAAACTAGAGCAACACAGCCCCAGAACATAGCTCTTTGGGGTGGGGTGGACGGCCAAAGGTACAGGGATGTTTCAATCTGATAAGCTGCTAAAGCAAAGTTTAATAATTTTATCTCATTTGGGAACTGTTTTTCTGTGCAGGTATAAACTTGTTTTCCCAGCAGCCTCTGCTCCCAACAAGCTATCAGATATCCAAGGAAAAACCCAAGCCAACACTCCCTCTGTATGTCTGAGTCTTACAGTGAAATAGAATCAGAGCACTCCATACAATGGTCGAGGTCACACCATTGGATTCCAGGGTAATGAGAGGATCCTCGAGCTCACCTGAGTTCAGTGGAGAGCCTGTCTGTGCTTTGTTAGCTTCAACCACATTCCATTCTCATGCCAAGGGGAGTTGGCATCTGGTTGCCAACAGCAGTTGGTGATGACTGTTTTCTGTCTTCACGTGAACCCTGCCATAGCCACCAAATATTCGCCTTACCAGTGTCCGGTTCTTCTCTGGGCCTACACTTGAAATCTGGGAGTGATGTAAAAAAAAACACAACACAAAAACCAGACATCTGTTAGAAGAAGTGGAGGCTCTAAAATCTAACTACCTAAAGATTGTAATATATTTCCGAAAAGAGTTTTGGAACCAATCAGTTCGAGTGTTGGGGACTGATTCGGGTAACTTCCCAAGACATCTCGAAGCCTCTGATGGTAACGTGGTGCACGCATGCATCAGAATGAGGGTGGGATGCCTTCCCAGGCCTTAGAGATTACTCACTGGTGCTCCTTCCAAGATATTAAATCCCATTTCGCAGCTACTGAAATAATAGACTTAGCCATACTTTTGTGATCTCATCTCTAGACAAGGCCCCAGTCAGGGTAGACTCAGACACCCGCTCAGTTAATGAACATGCTGATTTCTTAGAAGAGGGACTGAGATCATTGTAGTCCTGTATCCAAAGTCCTTTTAGGCCAAATGCTACTTGCTTGTTGACCTCTTTGCTTGGTTCTCTGCCCTGTCTGTTACAGAGGATGTGAAACCATATCAAGTGAATGGAGTCAACCCTACCTATCCAGAATCCCGCTATACCTCGGATTACTTCATTAGTAAGTTCGTCTTCCACTCTTCTCTCGTTTCGCTGGCTAGCGTGGGAACCTAGGAAAGGATTCCTGTCCCAGATGATCTCAGGCTCCTTCGTGGTAATTCTGCGGAAAATAGTATTTTCTTAAATGTGGCCTCTTTGTTATTAATTTTGTTATTCCCACGAGGCATGAGGCTTCAGCCTATTTACATGTTGGTATTTTTATTAACCTGCCAACTCCTACACACTAGGATCTCTCTCGATATCTTCAGCATTGAAAGTCATGCAGAGGGACTACCACTTGACCCCTGAACTTTGATCTTACTTGATCCTGTGTACCATGGTGGCCATCAGAGGTTTGGGTTAGGGACTTGGTTGTGGCCCTTGTTCTTTCCCTTTTTACTAGTAGATATGACAACATTTCCTCTGATCCTTCCTTAAGAGTGTTCCACGTGGCTTCAGGTTCTGTTACAGAAAATAAAGCCTTCTCCCTTATGGTGGGTGATGCCTAACCTTCACGGAGAGGGGCCAGAATAAGAGAATTAGGAAAGGGCTGTTCTTATCCGATGGCCTTGCTTTTGAAGGGAGTCTTGAGCAGGTTTGTTTTCATTTTACCTTTTTATTTTATTTTGATTTTTACTCTAATAAGAGCAATGATATTAAGTACTGCGGTAGCAAGGGCTTATCGTGTACCGGAAGTGTTGGTAGGCATGTTACACATATACTCTCCTTTGCGCTTCTTCACAGCGCCCTGAGGGAAATTGCAATCATCCCTATTTTAGAGATGTGTGAATTAAGCCAGAAAAGGGAAGTGTCTTGTCAAGGGAGTATCTTGTTAAGTAGTGGAGCAAGGTGAAACACCCAGGCCCTTCTGACTTAAAATACGTTCCTTTCATTCTGTAAGGCCGTCAGCTTGTTTTCATCTTGTGGGGCTGTTGTGAATGGTGAAGACCTGCCTGTTGTAGGTACCAATTGGCTCTCTCTCCAACAGCACATGTTCTGTGTTTCCAGGTTATGGTATCGAGCATGCTCAGTGCGTTCCTCCCTCGGAGTTCTCAGAGCCTAGCTTCATCACAGAGTCCTACCAGACACTCCATCCCATCAGCTCGGAGGAGCTCCTCTCCCTCAAGTATGAGAACGACTACCCCTCGGTCATTCTCCGGGACCCTCTGCAGACAGACACCTTGCAGACTGACTACTTTGCCATCAAACAAGAAGTTGTAACCCCAGACAACATGTGCATGGGGAGGACCAGTCGTGGTAGGTCAGATTTCTTCTCTAGAAGCTCTTGGGTTTCCAAGAAGTACCTGACATTGTGAGTTTTTCAGGTCCCATTATTTTTTTCTTTGCTCTTGTTCCTGTGCATTCCTTAAGTTTCGGCCTTTCCATTAGAATGTCTAGATACAAAGAGCTTTCCAACATGGAAGTGTTGCCAAGTCCACCATGATGACAAAGACGGTGCGTCCGTTAGTGGAATTGGTGTGATGACCGATCCCATTTCTTATTTGGGTAAAATATTTTATGAAACGATAACTCTAGTTGAAGGTGGTTGTTTTTTAAGGTGTGATTTATCTTCTGTGACAGCATTTTGCTTGGGGAAGACATAATCTGCTAAGAATGGTTCAGGTGATCTTCCTGGAAAGCTCTTAGCTTCCCACGTAGCCTAGCGATCCTCCCAGAGTAGTCCTGCGTCAGACTGCAGACCTGGGCTTGCTATCTGAATGACCTCTGTTTCTCAATCTGGGCTCTCTAGCCTCCTGCGACTTCTTTGGTTTGGGGAGATACAAGATGGTTAACCAACGGTTTATTTGGAACCAGTCATCAGCAGTGTGGTGAAAGTGTGTATTTAGCTAGAGGACCAGGGAGAGAGTTGGCCAGAGGCTTCCAGAAGAAGGTACTCTTGTTGACATGACTTATGACAATGATAAAATATCCACTGACAGTGAAGTAAATGTTTCAAAATAGAGCTGACTCACTTTATAAAGCAAGAAAAATAAAAAAGGAAGAAAGTTAAGTACACCCGAATTTAAGATCAGGACACGAATGCTCAGAGGTGCAGCCCACCTCCTCAAGTGTCCAGATTGTTTTGTGTCTGAGAGAAGTGCAGTCCTCTGTAAGGAGGGATTTGTTCATCGAGGAAGAACTAGCCAATTTCTAGAGAGATGTAAAAAAAAAAAAAAAAGATTTTTCCAGTGGATAAAGGGGAAAAAAACTATGAACAGGAAGAGGAACAGGAGAAGCTCATCCGAGTGGTGCTCTGAGGCATTTGGTTGCAGGAGTCGGGCTTGGCCGGCCTTGTAGTGATTTCTGCTTAGGGATCACCCTGCGCCCCTCCTCTGAGTCTCTCAGAGCGGAGCCCAAAGACATCTTTACTTTGAAGAATCACTCTGCAGGCACCAGGGGCCATCCATGTTGTCGTGTTCTTCGAGCTTCGGCCTCACGCTTCCTCCCAGCAGGCCCTAGGAAGAGCGGCGGGCCCTGCAGAGGGAAAGTCCCTAGCAAAATCTGAACCTGCAATCTTCCTTCTTAGGGCCCCAGGGTGTTTGTGTGTCAGACCGAAGGGGTTGGGTGGAACCAGTTTTGCCTTCCCCTTTCTGACTCTTTTTTTATTTTTGGATGCATGTCTATTTAAATACATACACACATGTATGTGTATTTTTTCCTTTTTTCCTTTTTTCTTTCTTTCTTTCTTTTTTTTTTTTTTCAGGCAGGTCAAAGCAACAAAACTACTTTCTTTCTCATGGGGCTTTCTGTGCATAGACGTGATGAGGCCGGGGCTGACTGAGGGTTGGGCCCAGGCACGGTGTCACTCGGGGAGCTCTGCCGTCACCTTGTTTCTAAATTGCGTCTGGCTTTGCTTTTGTGTGATTGTCCCTTCTCCCTCTCCTTCTCTCGGCTCTGGGTTTAGGGCCCCACCATCCTTCCAACCCCATGTCAGTGACTGGGGGACCAGATAGCAACCCGAGCAGAGGGGCAGGAGATGTTTCTCTCTGACCCCGTTCCCCCTCCCTCCGAGCAAACTGACCATCGGCACCGGAGAGGAAGCTCTTGTTGTTCCCAGCTGCTGTTTGCATGTTAGAGGTCCCGCACACCAGCCCTTGGACGTGCGGTGAGCAGTTAGACAGAGAGCATGACTGCTAGCTGATGATTAGTAGTAATGATCACAGTGTCCCTATACTGCATTATAGGCTACAAAGTGCTTCTGTGTCCCACTTCTTTGGACTCTGAGTACTGTCTTTGTGTCAGGGTGTCCAGAGCGTTGCTGGGGAGGCTACCTCGTCTACTGTGTAGCGTGCTCTCAGGTCTGTTTGGTGGAGTCAGATGGCTTTGGAAGGCCTTGCTCTGAGACAGCTCACAGAGAAGCCGGCCAGTGGGCGTCTTAGAGGACACAGGCTTCCCTGCCTGAGCACAGTAGCATAACTGAGTGCCTAATCCAGTTGGATCCAACCCATTTTTGGAGAAAATACCCGTAAACGAAGGTTCCCAGCTCCAGGATTGTGAAATAGAGCTAAAATGAAAGCAGCCTACTGCTATAAACCGCAACTCTCAACAGAGTTACATTTGGCTCATGTTTGAGAGGCTGCCAGAGGGTGGTTATGGCCTAGTTTAGTGCCCTTGCTTCTTGGGGCTCCTTGGAAACTCAGCTCTCCTGCTTTGGAAAGTTCAGTCTCTATGCCCTCCAAATAGAAAAGTGACTGATAGCGAGAGAATCGTTTCAGAAAGATTGAAGTATAAATGCTGCCTAAAGTGTTGGTGACTTGCTGGGGTGTTCTCCACGAAAAGATGAATTCTCTTTCTTAGGCTGTTGGTGTGTTTGTCTCACAGAGAAATTGAATGACCATTAAGATGGGTAGCTGGCCTAAGCAAACGCCTTTTTATGAGATGCCGCAAATTTTCCTTGTTCTGTTAAAAAGAGGCTATTGCATTCTGGTTGTAGGCTGTTTTCTTGAGTCTTTTCATGTGAATTTCTGGAAAAGACGATTCTTTCATTTGTTATGATAATAAAAAACTTACATATGTGCCAGTGGATGGGGTAGGCGGTGCCAGTAACCCATGGAGCTCTTAGTCTGCCTTCTAGAGATTACTCTTCTTTGGATGATTGGAGGAAGGAATGGGATCAAGTGGATACATAACTACCTTTCTGTTAACAGCAGTATTGGAGGGGGTAAGAGGTTCAGGAGATCTTACAACAGTGGCTTTACAAAAAATATATAGATTTAACTGAATACCTCTTATCTTGGATTGTTTTTGGTTGCTTGTTTAAATTTTATGAGCGACGTATCTTCCCTCCTGTTTACTGTATATTTAATTTTGGTTTAGACACCATAATTAAATGCTTGAATTCCACTGTTTTAGCCATTCCCCACTATTATGCAGGGGAGAATACACCAGAAAACCACCAGTATTAGCTTGTATTGGCCAACCGTATTCTGGGTTTTAAACTCTATCGTAGACCAGCCACCCCTGAACAATTGAGAGTTGACCTAGTATTTCTACACACACGTTTGTCACATCCATTTGCCTCTTGGCCAGTGCTGACCTGAGGTCGTCATGTAGTCTCCCGTGGTGATTTAATTTAGGTTGCCTGAAAAGTATCTGAAAGGGGAACATAGAAAATATTCCTGTGTGCTTTTCAGCTTTTAGATACATTTATTTTCCTCCAAATTATTTATTTTTTGGGTTAGTCTTCCTTTTCATGGCATTTTTGCCAATGGAAATTTCTCTAGGAGCTCTTATGCAATCGTAGCAGCTGTTTATAACCTGGTTTGGGAAATTAATGAACTTGCATGATCTTGTGGTCAGTTAAGAATGCCTTAAGCAACTCATAGAGTAAAGGATTTCTGACTTTGCTATGGACCTTAACTCTTTAATCAACTCCTTTGTGTTTTATTGCCCACACTCCCCCACTGAAGTATAAATTCCAAGTACAAAGTTGTACTTGGAGAGGATGAAGAACATGGATTTTTCTATTTAGAAGAGCGATAGTGGTTTTTTGTTTTTTGTTTTTTTTAACTCCTGGAAAAAGCATCTCATTACTTATTTCTCGATTTGAGAAGGCATGGAGGCAGGGCATATAATTCATTTTAAAATAGTATTTGGAAAAAAATGCTAAAAAATAACACTTATGTTCCAAGGTCAAGGAAGTTCAATCTGCTCTTAGTCTAATGGAATATTTTTTCTTATGACCAAAATATATTGCCAAATTTGGCCTTTTGAAATCATCTCATTGGCCTGAGTGGGAATAGGGAGTTGAGCCTGACACTGCTGAGATTTCTTCATCTCTTCGTTGAGTCTAATACGTCAGCCAGAAATTCCGTAATCTCAAGGGTGATTCTCCACTTTTGGATTTCCGGCTCTAGAAGTCTTGAGGCCCCAAACACTGCTGTCTCCCTCTGACAGTATGAGCAGCATGCAAGGAATCTCTGTCCTAGGCCTGTAACACAAGACAACACAGAGGCAATGGGCCCTCGGACTGTGGCCCCGTGTGGTGCCCTTCCCCAGAGGAAAGCCATGAGCTTCCGTTTCCACTGGCCTCCCCCTTCTTCCATCCCTCCTGCAGGTCTGACGAGCAATCCGTCCTCACTAAGAGGGTTTTTACAGTTGTCTTTTCCCAATCCCTCCTCCCCTGCCCTCTTCCTACCTCCTCTACCTCCAGGTAAGCTCGGGGGCCAGGACTCTTTTGAGAGCGTGGAGAGCTACGATAGTTGTGACCGCCTTACGCAGTCCTGGAGCAGCCAGTCGTCTTTCAACAGCCTGCAGCGCGTCCCCTCCTATGACAGCTTCGACTCAGAGGACTATCCAGCCGCCCTGCCCAACCACAAGCCCAAGGGCACCTTCAAGGACTATGTGCGTGACCGTGCTGACCTCAACAAGGACAAACCTGTCATTCCTGCTGCTGCCCTGGCTGGCTACACAGGTAGGCGCCCTGCCCCTACCTCAGCAGCCTCTCTGCGCTTGTCGCCATGGGTGGGCTCTCTAGAAGGCACCATGCGCATATTCCTAGAGACCGAAGTCAGCCTCTTTCTTTTTTGGAGGAGTGGGGAGAAGAAGATTCTAGGGTCAGTCTCTCACACCACTCTGTTTGTGACTGGCCATCAGTTTTTGCAAGTAAACAGCATCATTCTTTCCTAGGGATCATTTCCAAGAGTGGTAGGAAGACCTTCTCTCTCAAGGGCCTCACTGACTGAATGGCTTACGCTCTAGATTCTTCTGTAGTAGAATTCTCATTAGGCTTGCTGTTCAAATGGGAAAAGGTCCTTAGTCACATTGTACTCTGTCCAGGTCCTGGCCTCTGTAGGAAACCTGTTTTGTTTTGTTTTTCTCATTTAGCTTTATTACTGATTTTCTTCTAGGAGTGAAAGTTCTAGTTGTGGTGAATGAAGAAAGAGCATAGGGAAAAGAAGATGCATGTTGAGAGCTTAGGCTTTGATTAAGAATCTGCTAGTAAAACAATTCATTGTCTGAATGAGCTGTCAGCCTGGGTGCTGCCTAACCTTGGAGACGCGTGACGAGTGTATCTGAGAAATGTCCAAGGAGTGTTCATGGGTTGACTATCAGATCCGTTCTATAGGATTGTAGTGTTCTCTAAGATTTAGGAATTGTGTCGTGAGTGGAGCTTATTTTAAGCTTTGATTACTCGGCTGCGGTGTAGGCCACTACTCTCTTCTAATTGACTCCACCCTGGACAGGTTGACATGTGGGTACCCTTTATGTGGATGGAGGCAAACAGTCCTACCTGTGTTTCCAGGGAGGTACCTGTCTGATCTTAAGAGTGTGCTTGATCCTTATTCTTGTGTCAGGGAAGCCTCAAGATTTTACTAGGAAAGCGAGCTGAGCTTTGAGAACAACTCAAAAGCTTGGAGAAATTACTCCTTCAGAGATCAGGAGTGTGCCTTTTATGCTGCATCCCACATAGCTCCTAGGGCAGTGCATTGCATGAAGAGGTGCTCAGGAATTATGTCTGTGTTTTGAGGTAGCAACAAGCTCTCTATAGAGAGTCAGGACCCAGAAAGGCACGTAAAGGTCCCCTACCCTGTTTTTTTCTACTGGAACCTCCCATAGTCTTTGCTTGAACGTCACTAGTGTGTGGGAACGTGCTGATTTTCAAGGGAATCCTCCCCCATCTCTGGACAGCAGACTGTTAGAGAAGTCACCGCTTTCCTTGAAGGACATCTGGAATGAGGAAAAGAAAGTTCAGTCTCTTTCAAGATGTGCAAGAGTCCGTCCTGGCTCCTGTAGCTTTAGCTCCTAGGTATTTTAAGCCCTGAACTCCAGTTGGATACTGATGAAGGAGGGGAGAAGTGCAGCTTAATCAGGGGGAGAAAGGAAAGGCCAAGGAGCCTCCAGCATGACTCTGTGGGCTTTGCAGGCGGCGGTGTCTCTAACTGGTTGCGCTTGGTTCTGTTTTCGTGCTGCTCTGCCATTTGCTGCAGGTAAAGGCCAGCTCGTCTGCAGTTTGCACCAAGTCCTCAAATTGCTTTGTCCTTATTGGAAGTATTTCTGTATTCTCTCTGGCATCATGTCCCCTATAACCACCGGCATCCACAATCATTGTTCTAACCCCATGGCATCATTCTCTCTTAGCTAGGTACGTCATAATGAGAAGTTTGCTACTTAGGGTAGTTTTGTGGATAATGAGACTGAGTAAACTGACTTTAAGTTCTAAAGTCTGGGTTATGGCCAAAGAAAGCCTTATGGTTGAGGTCAACCTTCATGGGATAAGATTCTGGTAAGGATCCCTGGCTACCCTGCAGAAGATCTAGAAGTTTCTGGGAAGGGTAAAAGCCTGGTCTCCACCTCAGATAGAAACCCCTCTGAAAGTGTGACATGTATTAGTTACTGCATTTTCTATGTGGGAGAAGCCTACAGAGCTAACAGTCTACAAGAGTGACTTAAAGCGTTTTAACTTAGATGAGCTTAGTCTTTGAAAGAATTATCTGAGAGTTGGGGAATCTTTCCAAGTGTCCCAGTTTCAGGGCGAGACAGACAGGGATGAATCAGAAATTCTAAGAACTAGGGACGAATATGAAATACAAATTAGATAAATGAACTGCCATCAAGAGAGCCAACACCAGTGTGCTGCCCAAGAGTCTTCTCTGGCAATCCAGACTCAGAGCCAAACACATAAGAGCCCCAGAAAGTTCTTTCAGCACAAATATAGGCATGTCCTGGAGGTCTGAGTTACAGTGGATGTCCCCCCTTATCTGGATGGGTTGTTTTTAAAAGGTGCTTTCATTTTCTCCCTCCCTCCCTCCGTCTCTCTGTCTCTCTCTGTCTCTCCTTCTCTCTCTCTAAGGGAATATTCAGTGAGTGGAAGGAAAGGAAAGGTGACTCAGTTAAAGGCCTCGAAGACTGAAGTAGTCCCTTATATTAAAAAGCACGTTTTAAGCGTCTCACCATCCAGTGTTGCTCTCTGACCCTGGGGATGTAACTTTTCACACCGTTTCAGATGGTGGTAAGAACAATAGCCCAGAAAACAGAAGTCCCCTGGGCCACTCCCCCCCCCGGCCCCAGCTCTAGCACACTGTGTGATTTAGGCAAATTTACCTTGTACCTTTTTCTACTTTTAGTGAAGTGGAAGTGTTCATCCTTATCTTGGTGGTGGGAGATCTGTGAAAATGTGATTTAACTAAATCAATTAATTAAACAAATGAGTGCTAGACATTGTACTAGACATGGGGTGCAGGGAGCTCCGTTATAACCAATCCATTGTTTCAGCAAATGTTTCTGAGCACATGTTGAGTGCAGATAAGGGCCAGTTGCCCTTGGGGGTTCATTATCTTGTCGAATTCAAGATATTATAATTGTCCTTAGACTTGGACTGGATTTTCTTCATGCTGTGGTCTGAATGAAGGTCAGGATTTGTGAGGCACGTGGGGGGCAGCCCAAATTTTGGTGACGTTTTCCCTGGGCTCAGTGCCTGGTGAACATCTGTCCACACTGCAAACTAATTCTATGTGGTGTTTCCTTTGCCCTTGCATGTTCACTGTGGTCCCTTAGCATTCCAGGTACATCCTAGGGAGTTGGGGATAGGGAGCCTCTGCAGCCCTCTCCACCAGCCTGGGAGCATGCGGTGCCTGGGGTTCCTAGAAACGGGGCTCTGACCTTACACGGACATGTTAAGATGAGCTGAAGTTTGGAAAAGTGCTTTGGAAAGTGGAAAGCATTGTATGAATGTTGGCAAACTTTTTGTTTCTTGTAAAAATTAGACCTATTTTCCATCTCAAGTTCTGCCTCCTTTTTGTTCATTCCCTTAAAATCCGAATACTCCAGAGTCTGCATGGCCACACGGTAGGAGCAGTGGTACCTTTATATCACTGTTATTTGGCCTGAACTACAGTGTGTATGCATGGATCCTTCAAGCTGGGAAGAGAGTCATTTCTCTGCCATTATACACGGGGGGCCTTTGTCTATATCACCTTCAAAGGAATACATTTCACTTCTTCACATGATGTCTTAGTTACTGCACTGTACGTGTGGAAATCAGTTAGAAACCGAATTTTCACATTCTCTTGCACAGTTACATTCTTCCTCCGAAGATAAGAAAATTGCATCAACCTTCACTGGGCTCCCATGGCAACTTGTTAAATTAGGTCAAGATGTGGGGGCAGATAACATGGCTTGAAAGCCTGCCTGTGAGCTGAGTTAAGAATACATCAAATGCAATGCTGGCTTCCGCCAAAATGTACCTTCCTACCTTACTGTGAACTGTTACGGTTATCAAACTGATACAATCAGAAAGCTCCATTTTCTCTTGTTTGAAGATACATTATGAACCCCATCTAATTACAAAACAATCCAAGAGAAGTGGCCCAGCGTTTTCTGCCTATTTAATAGACCTAAGCAGTATGCTTTCCAGATCCCTGAAAAATGTAGGGATCTCTGATTTTTTTTTTTTCTCTCCAACTGCAGTAGCTATAGAAGAATATACTGATTTGTCGACTGGTATTCTCTCCTCTTCCAGCCCCATTTTATGGATGATAAAACTGAGGCACAAAAAGTGACTTATTCAAGACCAGATAATTGCCATGTGCACAGAAGTAGCTCATGAGTTGAATCTTAAGTGCCAGATGTCTCACTCGACTACGAAATCTTTCTCCATGTTAAGGAATGAGGATACTCACTGCTTATCTCAGTTGCTTTCATACAGTAGATTAGGGGCCTTGTGTCCACTTGTTACCAATTAGCACTGTGTGTATATGGGTAGCGGTGTGTAGGACATAGTGCTAGCCTTTGGCTTCAGTCTGGAGTTATTGGCCTATAAGTCACCTTCATCGAACTTCACTCCAGATTGCCAGACAGATAAGGCATTGCCACAGATAAGGCATCTGTTCCTAGCACTTCTGCACCTGTTCCTGAGTCGGCCTGGTAGTAATTCTATTGCCCGGGTATGTCCCCACCCACAGTTGCATCATTGTGAATGAGGTGGCTAGGGTCTTTTTTTTCGTCCTGAAGCCTGAAAAAGGCTAAACCCAAAGCCACTCATTAACTGTCACAAAATTCTTTCTTCTAGTGCTGTGCAGATTTGTGAAAATGCAGTTCCTCATTTTCCTTCTGGCTAAATTTGGGACCATCTGGAATTCAACTTTCAAATATTTTTGCACCAAACATCACACACAGTCTTGTAGAAAAAGAAGCCCCATGCACTCCCCGTAGGTTCTCTCAAATTGCTTCTGGCCTGAAAGAAATCTTCTCGCCATGTCATAGGTGGGTCTAGAACCAGTCTCAAGTCACACACAGTAAGAAAGTCCCTAGGCCAAGCCCAGAACCTTGGAGTTCTGGCTTGTAGTAAAGTTTTAGAGTTCAGTAACCCAGAGCGACTGCTAAAACATGTTTTTGAAAATAAATAACTTCACTGCAAAGGAAGTGCTTCAAAGCCCTTCAATTCAGAATGAAACCTGAGATTTGGCAGCGTTACCTGAAATCACAGTTTTCTGAAGGAAAACTGGATTGCAAAATAATCTCAAGGTACTCAGGTACAAATAACAACTGAGGAAGCTTTTGGTACGAGCCTCAGTTACTGATAAGGAAAGGGTCTGAGGGGGTCACCTAAGCAGTTCATAGTGCAGCGTGGATTTGTGCAGAAGAGTTCTGAAATTCCTAACCCAGGTGGGTATGTTATTAGGAATAGCGTAGAGCTTTCTAATTTGGGGGCGAAGGGAGGGATGATTACCCAACCCAAGCTCTGGAATATAGTGTCTGTATACTATCAGTATAAGACAGTGTGAATTGAAGAAGAGACAACTTGTTTTGTTTTTTTTTTTAAGATTTTATTTATTTATTTGACAGAGAGAGCAAGAGAGTACAAGCAGGAGGAGGGGTAGAAGGAGAGAGAGAAGCAGGCTCCGTGCCAAGCAGAGGGCCTGAGGCGGGGCTCCATTCCAGCACCCTGGGATCATGACCTGAGCCGAAGGCAGACGCTTAACCATCTGAGCCACCCAGGCGCCCCAAGAGACAGCTTGTTGACAGGAATATAGAGCTCTGTTCGGGGCAGGAGCCATCTTTTCCAGGAGCCCTGAGGTTCTTGGGGCAGGCAAAGCTGGAGATGGCTGGGGGCTGCCACAGTATCACTGTAGGGCATCCGTGGGCAGTGCCTGGATGGAATGGGGGAAAAGAGCTTAGAAATGAGAAAGGCAGCAACAGAGAATGTCTCCCCTTTCTGGCTCAGAGGCCCTGTGTTTAGTAGGTTGCAGGAAGCCAGGCAGACCCCCTTGGCCTAAATGGGACCTTGCTGCCAGCCAGCATCTTAGAAGCGGGGCGGGATTCCCATTCTCTGTGCTGTGTTTGGCGGTGGGTCCTGGGGGGTGCGTGGAATGGTTTGGGGGCATCTCCCTGGAATAATGGGTTAATGTGATGCTCAGTTATGAGACTGATGGGAAAATACTTTGGAGCATGGGAGAGGGAAACCCCTTGGGAAATTTGAACTGGATGAGAGGAGAAGTTCCTTTCCGTGGCCCAGAGAACACTTTCACTGCTCTGCCTCTTGATTGGCCACAAGTAGAAAAGGATCACAAGGTAGCAGGATTCGGCCTCCTGGCTAATTTTTTTTTTTTCTCTAAATGTCTTTTAAAAAATGTGGAAAGGGAGGTTCTCCTTCTCCGCCAGGTGTTTATGAAGACCCCAGCTGACTGAACCACCTCCTTGTCTTGATTCAGTTACAGCAATACCTTGCAAGCTGTCTCTGCCCATTTCTACTTTGCAAAATGGGCCTCAGTCCCTGGTGTTGTTTCCAGCGATCCGAGGCTGAGCGGGTGCATGGCTTTGGGATTGCAGGAAACTTGCAAGGCACCCCTCTCTTCTGGGGACAGCTCCCTGCCTGTTTCAGAGGTGTCCCGAAGTCTCACATTTTGTGGGTCACTGTTTCTTTAACACAATCTAACTACATAGGATGGAATTGGGTGGTGACTGTTCTGGAATTCGGCTCTGTCTCCAGTTTGAGGCTCCACCTTTTTTGTCTTTGAAGTAAAATGTTTCCACTGAGCAAAATTTAACCCGGGTGCTGCTAAGGCCTCCATACCTTGTTGCCCTTAACCAACAGGCCCTGGAAACTCCCCGCAGCTTCTGTTGGGAAAGGTCCTGCCAGACATATTCCTGCTGGTGCCCCTTGGCATCTTTCTCTTTTCCTTGGATGGTCTTCACTGCTCTGGAGCTTGAGCAGTGCACTCACTGGTCCTCGGCAGAGACTCAATTCAAGGGAATCTGTTCTCTCCCCATCTTCCCGATGGCAGCCTTCATGTGCGGCCCGCTGGTTGGAGGGTCTGCCTTCTCTTTTCAGTCCCGGTAAAACACCCGAGAGGGAGGCCTTGTCAGACTGTGTAAGCCCTGGGTAGTTTCCTGTATGCGTGAAGAGCCGGACTCGGGAGCCAGGCAGCCTGAGTGTGGCCCGGCTTTGCCACGGACCGCGTGTGACCTCAGCCAGGCTAGCATCACTGTGCTTCAGGATTCTCATCTGCAAGATGCTAATAATAGTAGTTACTCTCTCAGAGGGTTGTTGTGAGAATTGAGGGCATAGGTTGTGGAAAGCGCCCAGAACCCTTGCTGGGCACGTAGCGCATACTACTGTTCCGTATTATCCTCCAGCCTCCGTCTTTCCAATATAATTCTCTTTTTTTAAAGATTTTATTTATTTATTTATTTGAGAGAGAGAGCGTGCCCAGGAAGGAGAGAGGGGCAGAGACAGAGGGACAGACAGACTCCCCACTGAGCAGGAAGCCTGATGTGGGCCTCGATCCCAGGACCCCGGGATCATGACCTGAGCCGAAGGCAGATGTTGAACCGACTGGGCCACCCAGGCGCCCCTCCACTATAATTCTATATTTATATTCCTTGAGGTCCAGGGGATAGTGTATTTTATTTAGAGAATTCCAGTATTGGTGGCAGTGACGTAGGGCCCAGAAGATATTTCATATTCGATTAGGTCATGTGTGTTCAGCTATTCAGCTCAACCCACATGTTTATTAAGCTCCTGCTGAGTCCTAGCCTCTTTCATGTACATTGCCTTTTTTTTTTTAAACTATCACTGACAACCCCACGAGGTAGCTTCAGTTATCCTTATTGTACAAATGAGGGAATCAAGGTTCAGACAGGGAAAGAGGTCTAGCCTGAAGTCACACAGAGAACCACAAGGAAGATGCCCTTCCAAGTTTTTCACGATATCAGACAATTAGTGGGAAAACAGTCACTTGTTAGTGTGTTGTTTGGGGTCTGCTAAGACGTAGATGGCAAGACATGGTTAGACTCGCAAGACATGTATTGGGGTGTGAGGGAGATCTGTAAAGGACAAAGGGGGGGATGGCTAGGGAAGGTGGGGGAGCCTTTCTACCATGCTGCAGGTCTGTCACCTGGAAAAGGAGAGAGGGAAGGAGGATCTGGATAGAGAAGAGCCTCCATCTGCAGCTCGGTTCTAAGAAAGGTTTGGCCAGGCTCCTGGGGAACCCTCAGGTCGGCGCTGCCCACTGGAGGAGCTCGCGTCCCCTCCTCCTGCAGCGGGAGGTCTCCATCGCCCCTTGTCATGGCTCCCGCCGCTCGGGTGACTGCCACACCGCACCTGACTGATGAATGTGCATTGTCAGATAGGCCAGCACGGTTGTTCTGTCTGGCTAGGTGCACAGCAGGGCTCACGACCCTGGTCCCGATGCTCTCCCTCAGTGGCCCGCCGTAGGCTTTGGCGCTCCGTGCATATTGCTGACTGTAACAAAGCAAATGGCATTGTCTTCTGTGTGACTCACCTCTCCCTGAGAATCACAAGAGTGAAAGTTCTCCTAAAGTGAGTGAATGTGAAAGTTTGAACTTTGACGGGAGGCCGGGAGGCTCTTCGCTGGAGAGGTGCCCACAGGGCGCAGAGCTGAGGAGGTGTTTGACATTCAGAGCCGAGGTGGGTGCAGTTTCTTGTGCAGGCCCCTCAAGGCTAGGTTCTCGGTCCTTTCTTCTTTAAAAGCAAGGCGTAGGTAGGACACTCTCAGCTCTTCACACGATGGTGAAACAAAACGTGTTTCTTCGGTTGCCTCCTCGCTGTCATTCACGTTCTATTTGTCATCCAACCCAATCTGGCTACCACGCCTTACATTCGGTGGGGGTGCTCAGAAATTGTTTTCTGGACGAAGGTTTGAAAACTTCAATGTCCCGATGACCACTTGGGATGTAGCTCACCTCCCCAAGACTTCTAACAGACTTCGCTAGTCATTTCTCTCATCCTTGATATGCAGGGGCAGCTATACTGTTAGGATAAAATAAATTCCACAGATTGCACTCAGCCCACAAACTACAGGCTTCAGACGCCTCAAGTTCATCTTTCTAATCCAAATCAGCGAACATACCTTTCTTTCTTCCTGTTCCCTCGATACATCATGGGGAGGCATTGTCTTTTGACATTTGCATTGGTTCAAAGAAGCATTTCTTTGGTTTCTAACAAAATTCTTACCCTGTACCCTCAAATCCAAACCTAACCCATTTCTGGTGACTTCTGAAAACAGTCAGTTACCTAGAAGACATCAGAAGGAAAAGCTCTATAAGAACCCACTTCCTGACTTGAGCTTTCCTAGCTTTCTATCCGAGTCTGTGTCTGAGTGGTAGGTTGAGCATGGTTAGACAAAGTCCTTGGGTTTGGAGGGAAGAGGTGGCTGCATTTGAATATAGCCTGCCCCTTTAAGAGAAGACTCCTTTCTCCTTCCACCCCCACACAGGTGTACTTGAACACGTGCAGGTGCGAGGAGCCCAGGCGATAACAAGGGTCTTTCCTCCACACTCTAGAGCGTGTAACTGTTTTGTTCTCGGGGCCAAGACAGATGGGCTGGGGAGCCTCACTTATGTCTGTTCCAGGTGGGGCAGCCCGGCCGACCTGTGGCCTGCCACCTGAACTTGTGGCCCGGTCTGTCTTGGACATTGATTAGCCGGATAGGACTTTTCCGCTTTATCTTCAGTTCACGCTGTGGGATCCGTCTCTAGGCCCAAACTCTAGGCCCGACATTTATGGGCAATGCTGCTGAATTCCTGGGTCAGCCCTACATAATAATTAGGTGGAGTGTGCTTTGTGAGGAGCATAAATGATTAGGGAGGAAAGCACACTGGGGGAAAGAGGATCTAAGTCTGTCTGTGGCGAAGATTTCCCCAAACCGTAAATGTCTGTGATACTTTCACTTGCAAAGTAGTTTGCATCTGTTCTTTTTTGTGCGCACCTACTTTGAATCAGAGCAAGAACTGCACAGAGTTATCCCGAAGTTTAACAGATCCGCACTGGTTGTTCTCATGTATGGTATTTTTTTAAAAGGTCACATTTATACACTTTAGACTGCAACTTTATCCTTTTCGAAAGTTGCCATGTAAAAGGCCAATTTAATTCTTGGAAGAATAATTGAATTTTATCTAGTGTTTTGCTGTGTTTAGTTTTTAAAAATTTCATCCTTTTTGCTTGTCTTTCTTTGAAAAGTCTGCTTTAGGGCGCCTGGGTGGCTCAGATGGTTAAGCGTCTGCCTTCGGCTCAGGTCATGGTCCCAGGGTCCTGGGATCGAGTCCCGCATCGGGCTCCCTGCTCCTTGGGAGCCTGCTTCTCCCTCTGCCTCTCTATCTCTCTCTCTCTCTCTGTGTCTCTCATGAATAAATAAATAAAATCTTTAAAAAAAAAAAAAAGTCTGCTTTAAAAGTACATTTTCTGTTGCTTCATTATTCTGTTCAATCCCACTGTTGTATTTTAGATTGTTCCCAAAATGTTTGACACCGTGGTCGCCTCTGTATATACATGTGTGTATATATATATATATTTAAATTTATTTTTATATATTTTTTAATAACAGGGACTCAGTTGACATCTCTATAAAGTAGGGAGGAGCAGGGATAACTATTTCCATTTTAGGGATGGGAAAATTAAAGCCCAGAGAGGTTATATTTGTTGTGTAAGATCGAGCAGTGAATCAGGGAGGAGGTGGGTGCAAAGTGCTGGATGCTTGACCTCCCCACTTGGGGCATTCCTTGGGCATATATATGTTTTTAAATTTCTTAAGGTACTATCTGCTCTCATCTCTCAGTTTTCCACTGCCTGACACGTTTGTTTGTTTTAAATTTTTTTGAAATTCTTTCTCCTTTCTTTTGGTCTAACATGCCAGGGACACGGACTTGACATCAAAGGCTGGATTTACATGATTTGAGAGCTGTTTTCTGACTTGCTTCCATTGTTAGCTACTGGCTCTTTCAGCAGCAAATAAATGCAAGTTCATGAAGTTATTGTCCCTTATGTTCATGGAGTGTGTTTTGCAAGCACCTGTCAGATAGTGTTCTTTGTAGTTGTACATTGAATTATTAGAACCTATATCCCCACCTGCTGCCCTTGAGTTATTAGCCATTGATATAGGAATTTATTGATAGAACACGTGATTCATTGAACCAAGACATTGTTGGTTATGGAATGTACCATATTTAGATCGTGTTGGAGATGAGAGGAGAGGAGATTGGGTTGGGGGGGGGCAAAGGATGGGCATCACTCAGAAGAAGTGGGGAGAAGGTACCTACAGACATAACCCCATGCCAAAATATCAAGCAGTCTCTGCCCTTCCATCTCTTTTAACAATCTTCTTAGTGCTTCAGTGGCCAAACCATCCAAGAGTTATTCATCCTCAGGCAGAAGATGTCTGTATCTTCAGGTTGGGTTTGGTCCAGAGGGCAAGAAATGGTCAGGAGCAGGAGGGCAAGACATTGTCAGGATGTTTGCTGCTTGTCAAATTCAACTTCATTTCATAAGGACTTAGTGGACATAGGTTTGGCCATCTTTTGGTTTAGAAGGGGGTTGACAGGAAGGGTGTGATGCTTATTAGACTCCGGGGTCACCCCCGTACCAGCCGCGGTGGGCACCTTTACAGTGGCAGGAGAAGGAAGATAGATCTGTGAACAGATGGGTCATTTCAGGATTCGCCTGTTCTGTTTTTGCCATCATTGTTTGGCTGTGGGTAGAGACACCTGGGGGGAAGGGAGGGGCCAGTCAAGGCCCGTTCCTCTGGTTTAGGACCACCTGCCAGATGTGTGCTCTTAAGGCAGAGTCTGCCCTGTTGCAAGGGTGACCAACCATGAGAGTTTCATAGGTTAAAATAAATGTGGTGTCTTGCCCACACTGAGGTATTTGATTTGACTTTTAGAGTCAAGTTGAAGAGATTAACTTCTCAAAGTAGCAAATGAATCCCCAAAGGACAGGCCATGTGGGCGTTTCTATTTTGGGGAACATGTTGATCCAACAGCCTGGGAGTCACTCATGTTGATTAGTCCCAGATAGGGTTTAATAGAGAGAAGCAGCTGGGGTAGGCTTTCCGATCCTGACACCTTCCTGCAGGGGACCAGTGTTCAACAGCATGAGCCAGAAAATGTTTATTGAGCGCTTGTCCGAAACCCCACACCTGCCGAGAAAAGAAGGGTCACTAAGATGCGGTCCGTGCGCACAGGGAACACACAGCTCCTTCAACAGCAAGGCGCTTTTTGATTGTTGGTATTTGTTGGTGAGGCACCATCTCGCTTTGCATTGCACCAGTGGAAAAAACACCATCTCTGCCCTGAGAGCGTAGCGTATATCCTCGTGACGAGAGAGAGATGGGCTCAGAGCAGACAGACCATCAGGCTTGGTCTCGGTATAAGCAAACCCATAATAGAAGGCTACCCGAGAGCATACTGCTCCGTGCGGACCTCTGTCTGCATGGAAATCAGCTACCCTCTGTTAGCCTCATGCTGGGGCACGGGGTGAGGACTTGCAGTTGAAAGGAAAAGGAAAAACTGTAGTCCAGCCCTGCTCCCTGTTCACCAGCAGTGAGTCCGTGGCCATGGACTAGAAAATGAGAAGATACTGACAGATTGCCAAGTGAAAAGGATGATTCCCAGGAGAATTTTACTAAGATTTTGTCCTTGCCCATTGCTGTATATTGAACTTGTTCACTTAGACTCCAGAGTAAGGGAGCACTGCCAGCCACACCAGCAAAACAACACGGGAATTTTCAGAACCAGCTCCCATCCGGATAGATTGGTGGGCCTTCCAGTTCTTAGGCAAGGAGAAGGGGCTTGAAACATCACCCGGATGAGTAGGAACTTACTTGAAGCTTTGTCTTAAAAAAAAAAAAAAAAAAAAAAAAAAAAAATGACACCTTGGATCTCAAGTGCCTTGAGGGTCCCCCACCTGATACTTCTGCTTCTAAGGTTCTGTCATGTTCTTCAAATCAGGACTGTCAGTGTTGTACTAAGAACCCTTCTCTTACCCAGAAGCTGAGAAGAACAAAGCAGTCAGAGGAAATCCCCCCGCTGTAGCCAGCGAGGGAGTTGGAGGGAGCAGTCAGCAGGGGTGTGCAGGCCCAGCCAGAGTGTGTGTGGGGGGGTGGGGGGGTGCCCTCCCTCCTTCACTTCTTTGGAGAGAGACTCCCTTCTAACAGGGACCCCTCTGTTGTTGTGGCTGAGAGTTTCTACTTGAGAAGCATAGTTTCCCAGTGATGCCACCGGATTCCTGATGTGTGACACCCCAGGGCAGCATGGTGAAGGACGCCGTTGACTGCCTTGGGGCCCCCAGACAGGGACACCATTGTGAGTCACATCGAGTGTGTGAACTCCCCCTTCCCATGACTGGCACTATTCTTAGTACCATTCTCTGCTCCCTGGGACAAAGGTCCCTGGGAGCACCGTCCAGTTGGGTGGGTGGATGGGGCTGGGCCCAGGGTGAGAGGAGATACAGGGAGAATGAGGAAGAGGCTTTACAATTTGAGGATATGTTGGAGCGAGGGTGAGGGCTGGAGGAGTCCTGCAGCCCTGGGGATTTGGGCAGAACTACACTAAGCAATCCAGAATGTCCTCTGGGAGAGTCTGTAACCGGGAGTGCTAACCTCATTTCCGGGTTTCAGCAAGTCTGGGATATAAGAAGTTCCCATGGGCCTAGATGTGGATGTGACTGGTGGGGTCGCCAGTGTGCATTACAATCCTGAGCTACCTCCCAGCCGGGTGCTTCCATCAGGGGGCCCTGATATCCCTTCCCAGACCTGCAGTGAGCCTGACCCCGGTTGTGGAAGCAAGCTCCTGTGTAGGACTGTCCACGAGTCCAGCCAGGGAATGGACCTACCCTGGACCCAGAACGCTTACCCAGACCAGGCATTTCCAGCTGGGAGAATACTTCACGTCCTTCCTATTTACAGCTCCCTGCCACCAAAAGGGTGGTTTAGGAGTCAGCCAAAAGGAGGAATCTTTGGGCGGGGGGTGGGGGGGAGTGCGGGGTGGATCTCATGGATGCCTTTCATTTGGTACCACATACGTGCTTTCTGAAGGGTGAACAGCCACTTGAGGAATCCCATGGCAGGAGTGCTGTGTGTGCCTTTCAGCACTAGGTGGGCTTACAGGATCTTTCTTCCAGAATCGGGGGAAAGGAGACTTGAGCTGACATCACCCTATTTTGACTTTCTTGTTGTAGAGCATACCAGAGACATTTCTCCCCAGTCAAGTTCCTACGCTTTTGTTAGGCATCTGATTTTCCTATTTATGCTCCCTCTTACCTTTGGTGTAAATAGGAATTAGTAAAAAGAACTTTGAGAAGACTTCACCCATGACCTGGGCTCCTAGTTCCCAAATTTCACAGTGTTATGTTCCTTATGAACAGAGGAAAATTCACGATGAGACAAAAAACCAAACCCCCAGACAAGGATTTACCGTGCTCACCCTCCCCCCTGCAGCCCCGCCCTAGAGGCTGCTGGGGATCACATGCACGCAGAGCTGGGACTGGAGCAGGCAGATGGAGCTTGCACCTCTGACATTCCAGTTCGGAAAATGGCACTGGGCAGGAGAAACAGCAGGAATAATTCTGTCTGACATTCCTGCCTCTTTGAGCTGGTTCCAGTGACAAGACTTAAACTCCCCTTTTGCACTTTCTGGCTGCCCCATCCCAAGGGCAAGGGACTGGGATGTGTTCCTGGGCCTCTCTCTTTGGGACTTGGAACGTGCTTGCTGCTCCCTGCCAGTGACTAGGACTTGCCTGGGTAGAAGGATCCCGATATGTCCTTCCTTCCCCTTCCTTCAGCTTGTGGGACTAGCCCTCCACTCCCCAAAAGGATGTGAAGATGAATAGTGGGAATGAGGTTTGCAGGTAAATAGTGGGAGGGAGAAACAGTGAAGTAACATCAGCCTAGCAGCTACCAGGTGGGGACTCACTCATGGGGCTGGACGTGTCACCTGTGGAGGTGAACACCAAGGTCCCCAGTGGCCGGATGGTCAGGAGAACCACTGACCAGCCCAGCCCAGTGTCCTGTGTCTGCTGTGAGAGGTAAGGGAGAGATGGGTTGTTGTTTTTTTTTTTAAAAAAGCTTTGTCCTTTTATCCCATGGCTCACCTCAACCAGGCAGGCTGCTCAGATGCCCGCCTCTGGGTTGGTCTTGTCTAAGGACAAAACGGTGCCAAGGTGAAGGACTTGGAGGTGAGATCGCCTGGGTTCCATTCACGGCCATTTTACTTCTGAATGGCCTTAGACGAGGCCAATGGCCAAGCGACACAGGATCTCAGTGTTCTCTGTTGTAAAAGTGGTAAAAGCAAATATGATAATCCTAGTATCTACTCCCTGGAGTAGGAATAAATGTACAGAATGAAGGGGATGAACATAAAGCATCACATCATGCACAGCGTCCACTGCATAGTGAGTGCGCCCCAAGTCCTCGCTCTTGTTCGCATTTTTCTTTATCTGGGGTCTTACAGTGAGTCCTCTCTGTGTTATGTCTTCCATCTGTGGGCTGGGCCGGGGAAATGACTGCAGACTCCGGGGCTCATTCACCTAGTTTCTGAGTAGTTGACCTTTCCTTGTTACATCTCTTCCAAAAAGTATGAAGACAATGATGTCCTGTTGGGTGTGTAGTCACTTTGTGCCGCTTCCAGAAGCCTTCCTCTTCGCAAGGTGCTTTCAGCCGCTGTTGCTGAATTTCTTGGCTACCAGAAATTCCATAGCCTTTCTTACTAGAGACACAGGGACTGATGCCTGCCCATCCAGAATGGCTTCTCCACGGATTCCTCCCATAATGTCACTATTCGTCCCGTGAACCCAGGCAGGCAGTAGCTGCTGGTAACTTTAACTCCACTCCCAGGAAACCTGCAGATGTGTCGGAGTGGTATGCGAGGTGGTGATTTCACGGGCCAGGGGCGGGGGTGCAGCGACAGAGGAGGGTAAGGCTTTCCTGGGGTAGCATTCTGGGCTGTTTCTTTGAATGCTCAGTTATTTTGTAGAGTCCACTGAGTCATCTTATTCTAGTATACGTGTAAGGCGTTTCTTACAGGATGGTTTTAGAGAGCTCAAGGTGCATTCCTAGAAGGATGAAGTAGAGCTATTTCATCTTCCACATTGAGCTTGGCCTGTGCTGGAAAGGACGCTGGGATTTGCTGGGGGATGCTTCCTTTGGCTGCCCAGTGAATACCCACGTCAGCCGTTGTTGTCCTGGTGCCTGGAGTCTGAAGGCCTGTGCGCTAGACCCAGCACCAATCACATTCTCACTGCGCCCTGGAGTGAAGTCACATCGCTTTTCTGAGCATTTTTCTCTTTCTTTCTTAACAGGATAGAAACAGTAAGACCAGTTGTGCCTTGCCTATAGAGAGGGCCAGGGAGTGGATTTTAGGAGTTAGCAGAATGATGCATGTGAACATACCTTGTAGATGTATAAGGTATAACAAGAGATGACCCCTCTAGATCATAAGGAACATTTCTTTTTTTAGATTAAAAAAGCTTGTTGCTTGTTTCCTATTGAATCTCACTTTACTTTGGATCAGACAGATCTGAAGCTCAGGTTAAGGATTCGAGCCTTAGAAAGTCAAGTTTTCCTTGATGAGTTGGAGTGTTCCTGGCTTCCTTCATCTTCCCTCCTCTGTCCAGATGGCTTCTAAGATGATGCTGTCAGTGTAGACCAATAGCAAGCACCACCGACAGTTGAACCCATATTTGTTTCTCTGGCTACACCCGTGAACAAGATAGCAATCACTGGCAACATTGTCATATCTGAGTAGAAATTTATCTTATAAGGAAATCTATTAGCATAAATCCTTTAGCATAAGATAAATGGACTATCAGAGTATGTCTGGCTTTCCAGAACTAAGACCTTTGGCAGTGTTGATGGCTAAGACAAGAAAAGTGTGTGTGTGTGTGTGTGTGTGTGTGTGTGTGTGTGTGTGTGTGTAAGTTAGAATATACGGACCCATGAAGAATTTCTGAGACAGTCCTCACCTGACCTCTGAGGATTTCGTGGGTGGCAGGTTAATCCCTTATAGAGTGATGATGTTCTCCTTTCTTAGTTTGGGTGCCTGTGGTAAGCGGCCTGGGGGGACGGGATGGTGGTGGAGAGTTTTATGACCTTATGACCAAAAGAATGTTTCACTTCTCTGTCCTTGTTAGATGACCCCAGGATAGCGATCCTTGTCACTTACAAATCAGGCGCCAAAGGCTCTCTGATATCGAGAAGCGCTTATGAGCTTTGACTTCAGATAGGAAGTGGCAAAGATATTCCTTAATCTTTCTTGCTAATTAAGGCAAAAATAATGACTTAGTTCTTGAAGGCACCAAAGATTATGCTGCCTTAGACTGTCTCAGAGGATAGATCCAGTAATTTTCTTTCTAGAGTTTTCATTGCAATAAAAATGGACTGACCTTCAAGTCAATCAAAATAATATTGATAAGATAATGGTATATTGTAAGTGCTTTTTCGAGGGGGGGGTAGGAAGTTTTTCACCTTTCAGTCCTTTTGAACTCATAGCACCTCCTCCAACATTTGTGCTATGTGCCGCCTTCATCCTCTTGGGCCTGGGTGGACTAGAGAGCAGGCAGGAGGAATGCTGTGTATAATGGGATTCATTGCTGGCGGTGCTGAGCATCTGGTGTAATGATTCACAATGGCTTGTGTTTCCAGGCAGTGGACCAATCCAGCTGTGGCAGTTTCTTCTGGAATTACTCACTGATAAGTCCTGTCAGTCTTTTATCAGCTGGACAGGAGATGGCTGGGAGTTCAAGCTTTCTGACCCAGATGAGGTAAGAAGGGAGTGACTTGCGAGCGTCGTGTGGAAGGGGGATGAGAGTGAACTCTGGAAAGTGGTTATGTGGGCCGGGATGACATTTCCTGGGATTCCAGCCCCACCTCTGCCCCTTGGTACTTGTATGATCTCGAACCAGTTACGTAGCCTGTCTGAGGCTGAGTTGCATCCTTTGGACAATAGAGGAAATATCAACATTGCCCATTTGTTTTCCAAGATTCACGGATACGATACATGAGAAATGCCTGGCACATAGTGGGCCCTTCGTCAATATGGGTTGCCTTTTCTGGAAGGGGTTGGACAATTCAAGAGATCCTGGAAGATCAGTACAATCTGTTCACTAATGTCTTGTTTTACTCAACAAATGCATGTTGACGGTTGCTCTGTGGCATGCCCAACTCTGAGCATGACAGACTTGAAAACATTGAACAAGAGAGACAACATCTCTGGTCTGGCAGATGCGACAAGGTAGTGCATCCCAGTACAGAAAAAATGCTTCCCTTTGATGAAACGCAGGCATGATCGGCCCCACTCCCTCACACTAAATTTCACGCTTTCAAAGCGAGATTAGGCTACCAACAACATAAGGAGAGAGGAGCCTATAGTGTTGCATGTCTTTTTTTTCCCCCCAATTCTTTAATGCTTTCCAGTATTTTAACTCTATTACACAGAAACACAGGGTCAATGTATTTTCATTAATTTAAAGAATCTTGCCCATCTCTTGAAAATGGGAATTCAGAATGGGTGGGTGAGAAGAAGATCTTCCATGTACGTGACTCTTTAGCCATCTTCCTTAGATATCATGGGTCACTATGAATGGATATAGGGGCATATCAGTGTGTCTACTTGGGTTATCTTCTAGGTGTTTACCCCGTCTCTTTTTCACTTTTTATTCTTTTAATTTCAGGTGGCCAGGAGATGGGGAAAAAGGAAAAACAAGCCTAAGATGAATTATGAGAAACTGAGCCGTGGCCTACGCTACTATTATGACAAAAACATCATCCACAAGACAGCTGGTAAACGCTACGTGTATCGCTTTGTGTGTGACCTGCAGAGCCTCCTGGGCTACACGCCCGAGGAACTCCATGCCATGCTGGACGTCAAACCTGACGCTGATGAGTGATGGACACCAAAAGGGTCGGGGAAAACTCTGCTGAGACATTTCAAAGAACAACCACGTCGGTCGGACTCTTAATTTTTAATCGTTATTCTATTTTTAATTTTTCAGAACTCATTTTTTACATTCAGGGGTGGGAGCTAAGTGAGCTGCAGCTATAGTCAGTTGTGCGCAGTTGGAAAAAGAGAGCCAGGACTTGTGGGGTGGGTGGGACGAGAAATTCTTGAGCAAATTTTCAGGAGAGAGAGAGAGAGAGAGAGAGAGAGAGAGAGAAGGGTCTTCTTAGAAGCTTGAAGAATCTGGCTTAAGGGAGGAGGAGACTAACGTGTCCCATTATTTTTTTTAAATCGTCCATGAAAAAAATGTGTCTTGAGTTATGGACCTATTAGCAAAAGAGATTGACACATCAGGAGTCATGAGACCCATGAAAAGGCAATAGATTTGCTTTTGTTTTTAGGTCTGGGAGGGCAAAAAAGAGGGAGGTGGGATAAAACATTTGTTTGGGGGATGCACTAAAAACCAAGGACTATTTACTTTTTACTCAACTTTTGAAACAAAGATGGACTTCAGTGGGGAGGGGCCCAAACTGTTTTTGTGTTAAAATTTATTTTATTAAATTTTGTGCCAGTATTTTTTTTTTTTTTCTTAAAAATCGTCTTAAGCTCTAAGGTGGTCTCAGTATTGCGGTATCATGCAAGTTTGTTTTTATTTGCCGGCTGAGGATTCTGTCACAGTGCAAGGAAACTGTTTATATAGACCCCACTGGAAATGCAAAGTGCTGTCACTGAGATCGGGGATCCCAAATTCATGTGACTTCTATATGAAGGAAAAGAAAATCATGCTGATTTGGGTACACGGGACCTGTGCATGTGAATTTCATCTGTGTTTTAAAAAATGATCACGCCCCTCTGCTTACTTGTCATTAGTGGATTCTTGGGGTTTGGACTTAACGTTGAACTAAGAAGCATTAAGTCTTTGAACTGAATGTATTTTGCAGCCCTGGTTTTGGACCACAGTCAATGTAGGAGCACTGTTGAAGTCATAGAAAAGAGATCGAAGGAGGAAGACTGACTTGGTTCTTTATTGGTTCTATACCTGTAACATATATGACTTGGAATAAAAGCTGTGTGCATGGGCATTACCCCTCAGGTCTTAGGAAGTAAGTCCTGAATGCATGTCATTCCAAACCAACACTCTACTCTTTCTCCTTTATGTCTCATTGTCCCAGCATCCCATGTTTATTCCTTCCCCCCACCCTGTTACCCAGTAGAGAGAAAGGCAGTCATGACATGAGGTGAAGAGTATCAGACAAAGCCATTTCGAAGTCCTGGGTTTTAGGAACAATGGAAATTAAGGTTGGATAGAAGCAAAATGTGGCTTGGCTGTCTTTGGGAGGAGAAGTGCAAGGCTTTCCTTTGAAGGGTTTAAGCTAGTGGAGTCAGGTGGGGCTGTGTATGCAGAGTGAAGAGTGCAGACACTATTCGGCCCGTGCTTGGATCAGCTGTTATCTTGGCACAGGGTAAGTGAAGGTTAATTGCAGAAGGGAAGAATGACTTGAAGGCAAAGGAACAAGAAAAGGAGCTTGAGAAAACGAGGTGGTCGTGAGATTCGAGTAGATTTCTAGTTCCTCCAAAGTTCAATGACAAGCTCAATTGACTGGGGCATTGTTGAAGGGTGGTCTTCAAAGGTTTGGATCTTTTTCCAGGGTGGGGAGGGCGGGAAGCAACATCTAACCTGTGAGGAGAAGTGCCTAAAACACTTGAACCCCACCTCCCCCACATAGATGCCTGATCAAGAATGGTGATGACAGAGGGACAGCTCTCCCTGACTTCCGTGGGAGAGGCGGAGAGACATTTAAGGTGGGCTTCTCAGGGCGAGCCCTTCTTGGGCTCCGGCTGAGAGACTGGAAGTACTTAACTACCTGCTAGCGTATCTTCAAGAAAGTGGATCGTTTACTCCCAGGTCCTCTTGCAGACCCTGAATTATCAGGAACTTAGCTCTGTGATTCATGAGTTTCCTCATACTGATAAATTGGAGTGTCCACTTGGAAAGCAAAGGCAGAGTTGGCCCAGCTGTGTATTCTCATCTTCTTCGGGATGCAGGTGCCTTAACGAAGCTCTCGAAATATTTTAGGAGCTGCTCAGGGAGTGTTAGGCGGAACTGTTGGATTACATTGTTTTCTCTTAGATTATGTGATCTTTGTTGGGCACTGGCAAAGGTGAGCGTATGTGCGGGTGCGTGCGCACGCATGTGTGTGTGCGTGTGTGCGTGTGTGTGTGTGTGTGTGCAGACGTGCAGAACTGCCGCTAAAATAATACCTGGGTTTTCCAGTTAAGTCTTTCCACATTTCAGCAATGGGCAAGAGTAGAACCAAGGCAGGGCATCGGTCATTGCTTGCTATTCGCAACCAGGCCTAACATGACTTTCTCAGTGCATCCACCTTTCCTCTTGCATTTCTGCTGGAAACTCCCCTTGTGTGAGCGTGTCTAAGTCCTGCAAAAACTCCGTAGCAGATAAGAGATAAGAAAGTGCCTCCTCCTACTCCTCAGCCCGCTTGTTTGCTAAGATGCCTTGCTCTCTAGGTCCACCGTTTTCAGTATTTGTAGATAGTGCGCTAGTGAAGACAGCTTTGTCCATCTGGCCAGATGCTTTTTCTCCTTCTGTCCAGAGGCCAGAGACCATCCCAGGAAGAGTGGTGGGTGGTTTATACACTGGAAATGTAGCAGAATTGTTGCATTTATGCTTTTTAAAAACACATGTTAACTTCAGAGGAAGGATGGGCAAATCTGGTTGAGCTGATGAAACCCTTATTTTCCTGGAGATGCCTTAGCCCATGTTGGTTTTGGCTGTCGGGTTCGGGGTCACTTTTGTTTCCTTCTCCAAGCAGGGGAGGGACTTCCCTACACAGAGCCCTGATTTTGTGGCTTTGGGGATTGGAAGTAGCATTCAAAGATCAGATGTGCTTTTCCTCACTTTGGAGACGAACACTCTGGGTTTTAGAGCATTAACCTGCCTAATCTTCATGGTGAAAATCACCCCTTCTCTGTTCTAGTCATGCTGTGCATGCTGCTTTCTGTTGGGGTCTATGTAAATGCGTTGAACTCATATCTACATTCCAAAGAAGTTTCGAGGAACCATAAATATATGTATACATATACATATATAAAGTATATATATTAAAATGAAATTATCTCTATCAGGAATACTGCCTCAGTTACTGAACTTTTTTTAAGAATACTTTTTTTTTTTTAAGCTGAGAAGTCTAGGGGTGAAAAAGATGTTATATTGTGTTTGACTATTTTCCAACTTGTATTTTCATATAATTTATATTTTTTAAAAGCTGAAAATTTAAAAGCAAGATGAAAAAAGGAAAAGCAGGTGCTTTTTAAAAATCAGAACTGAGGTAGCTTAGAGATGTAGCGATGTAAGTGTCTATGTGTTTTTTTTTTTAAATGCAAAAAAAAATTTCTTATGGGGGAGTTTTTTGTTTGTTTATTTTAGTAGCTGATGCTGGCACATCATTTTGCTGGAGAGTTTTTTATATACTGTAGCCTGATTTCATATTGTATTTTAAACTGTGTGAGATTAAAAACAAAGAAATTCATTCATAACAATGTGGGTTTGGCTCGATTCTTTCCTGTCTGGTGCACGTGTGAAAAAGCAGGACAGACTCTCCAACCAGAGACAAGCTGAGGAAGAAATATAGTTCAATCTTGCTGATCTCACGATCTCAAGACCAGCTCAGATAAAGATTTCCTAGTAAACCTGTAATGAGAACACAGGGAAGTATAATGCAATGCCCCGATTATTGAATAAATGGTGTCATCCTTTGTGGAATGTTCCTGGCCTCGTCACACCGTGTTTTGCTCATGTCTGAAGGAACGAAGAGCCACGTGAAGCATCAGTTTTTAATGACTCAACAGATAAACATTTGATTTTAACTGGGTAAAGTTCCTGATATTAACACAGAAATTTGAACAGCTTAGCTGATGCTTTGGACACGAACAGTATTCTGGTTTCTTCTTCTGATACTGATTTTGCTCTGTGCACATTTGGACCCATCACCTTCATCTTCTTGGCCCCAACTCTTTCACTGGGGGCTGAAAAGGGGGAATGATAATATCTGTCTGAACCCCCAGAAGCCCATGTCGTAAATAAAATCATATTTATAAGTGCCTTTGGGGAGGAGTGCTTAGGAACACATCCTGCATGGTACTTTTCTCTTGTTGTTGAAACTGTAGAAGGTGGATGTTTTTAATTAACACCAGCATTTGCAACATGAATCCCCGACTCACAGCTGGAAAGAGAATTTTTGCTGAATTGTTCACAAAGACAGCTCTGTTTTTGGAAAATCTGTTTCTCCCGGCTCGGAGCTTGAGGTTTGCTGAGTGCACGTTGAACACTGACTGTGTGGTCTAGTGGTTATAGAGCTGGACTGGCCGCGAGGGGGGCTCGGGGTCCTACACCTCAGTCAAGCCACCACCACTCACTGGGAGACTTTGGGAAGTTGGCTTGAAGTCCTTATATTTTTTAGTCTTCAGCTGCAAGCCCCAAGCAAAGCCACAACTCCTGAGCCAACCTGAGGCCACATCTGAGCTCTCTCCCACTGAATAAACAGTGCACAGAGAATAAGTTTCTGCCTCAGTCAAGAATTTGGTCAAAGAGCTTAGCTTCGGTGCCAAGTTGCTGTTCTCTCCCAAAGTATCTGATTTAATGCTGACCAGGTTAAAAGAGACAAGATATGCTTGACTGAAATAAGCTTAGACCTCTGTTTCTCCAACTAGGAGCTAGAGTTAAGAGGGGAAGTGATTTCTCTTAATGATATTACTGAGGCCACCATATTGCAACTGGGCCGAGACCATTTCTTCTAAAACAACTGCAGGATTTGTGGGTATAGGGTAGGGTGAGGATAAAAAGAGACGCAATGTAAAGGGGACTCATTCAGAAGTGGGTCACCAAAAATCTAGATTTGACAGGCTTTCAGGAAGTTATGGGATAAAGTAATAGACCAAGGGTAATCTGGCTCACCACTGCTACAGCTTTGGAGCAAACTATAACACTCATGCCACACAAACAAATAAATAAACAACCCCCAAAACAACAGCAACAGAGCTTCCTGTATAATGAGGTATAACTATTTTAATCTAAAAAGGAAGAAGACTGATTTGTGCTTTGGGTAAAACGAGGCAGGCAATGTAGATAAGATGTTACATGTGGGCAGACTGTGGGCTGATCGTGTGCCTTAAAGATGTTCAGTTCAGCCTTCACAGCGTTGGGACTCATGTATCCAGTAGGGTCATGGGAGGTCTTTGAATACCAGTGTTCTTTTATAGCAAGCACCCACGGTCGACACTGAGTGTGAGGTGCCCCTCAAAGTGAACATGAGTCTCCTGTCTCCAGGAGGTCAGCCCCACACATTTATACTCCTGCCTGGTCCCTGTAGAATTTGACTTTGTGACCCTTATGATGATATCTATCTATTCACATTCCATGTTTACTTGGCAGGAAGCTCATTTTATTCTAGAACCTACTGTGGAAGGGAGTACAAAAGGTCATCATGTTCATCAGCACTATCTGGCTTCTGAGCCCTTGTTCTTTCCATTAGGCTATGTTGCCACCCAGCAGCTCCAGAAGGTCTCTTTTGATGATGTTGGCTAATGGCCCCCGTCCACGGGAGCCACAGCCCCAGTTATTAGGAGATACACTTCATACATCAAACACGGGACAAAGACGTCTTCTTTCTATAAGGAAGCGTTTCCACTTCCACAACCCTTCCTCTGTCTTTCCCCAGTGGTGGCTCCAGGAAGGTGGTATGTAATGCAAGTTCAGTTGTACAGAGGCCTTTCTCTGGTTCAGATACAGGGATACTTGACCTGGGTAGCTGGCTCTGCCATTTTTTGGGTAAACAGACTCAGCATGCTGCTGGTTGTTTACTGCTCTTGAGGACCCCTCCATGCTTTGAGGATCCTCACCTAAGAACAACAGGTGACAGAAGAGAAAAGTACTTTCTTGGCACTGCTGGCAAGGAGGCAGAGATTTGGGGATGCTGATAAAAGCAGGTGTTGATCAATAGGTGAAAATTAGAAAAGGTTTGAAATTGAGGTAAGAAGCCCTTAATAAGAATTTCAAACTGCACATCAGGGATTCAGGTGGCTCTGCCTCTGCCCCTTGGCCACTGCCATTTCCTGTTTTACTCGGTGTTCCGATCCCTTTTCCCTTTTCCATTTTCCTGGAAAATATTTCTATCCTGAGAAAGTCAGGTTCATTCAATTGCCTGGTCTATCTCAGTGTGCTGACGTCCAAAGTAATGAGAGTGACGCTCATCTGCCCATGGCAACGCAAGAGAATCAACAATGACCACCAGGTCTCATGACATGTGCGATCCCCAAAGCCCTTGTGAGTTCACAGTCCTGTCCCTAATCTCTCTGCCCGGCCACTCTGGCTCCAGTGCTCTCTCAGCCACAGCATTTTCACAGAGCTTTGATGTCGGGTTAGCTCTGCTTACTCCATGGGGTGCTGTGGGGAGGAACACGGAAGTTTCCAGCAGCCACTTGTGGGAATTACAGGAGGTCAAGAGAGAGCCACTGTCTTCTTCTCCCTGCCCATTCAACACTGACCCTGGGCAGTAGCAGGTTATTTTTAAGGCAAATCCCGAAATTTCAGCTGTGTCTCTTCTTCTCCCCTTTCGAGGGCTGTCCCCCAGATGTGCCTGGAAACAGTGACTCAAAGAGGTGGCAACAGTCTTCACACGGCTGGAAAGTTTGATGACGACTTTGGGCTTTGATCTGGGATCTGGCTTTTTGAGGCAAGAATATTCCAAATGGGAGAAGGAGATATGAGATTGGGAAATTCGAAAGGGCTTTGAGAATGGTGTAGTGTTCGTATGAATGAGTCCTTGCTCCTACAGATCTCAGGGGAATGCAAGTTCAGAACCTCAAGGGTGATTGAACTGGGGAATCTTCTCTGCTAATCTACTTCTCAGACAGACCAATTTTGTCCCATTTGTTCTGGTTTCCATGGGATTAAGAAAATTTACAATCAGAGTGCAGCCAAGGCACCTTTTGTCTGAGATGTTTACATATTAGGGGAAAGGTAAGAATGATGGTAAAGACAATGACCATTGTTTGGAGGGTAAATAGACCATTTCATTCAGGTATGTTTTCTCTGTGGTCAAGTTTTCATGATGATAGCACAGAGCTGTGTACTTGCACCCAAGGGGATTTAAAGTATTTTCTTCACTGACTGACTTCAGACCACTGGGGTAGGGAATGGACTCACCTGTGCTTAGGCTTCTTGCTCGGGAGCAGGTAGGGGAACCAGGTGGGGCATGTAAGCTGTTCTGGGCACCAGTGTGTGCAGCCTGCTTGAAATCCTAGAGCAGAAATCCCACAAATTCCAAATTGTCTTCTCGGCCACCACAAGTAACAACCACAAACCTGAAACCCAGCCAACAAAGACTGAATTAAAACAAGGGTGACCACAAAGACTTGTGTACCTGGGACAGTCCCGGGGTAAACCCATTGTCCTGGAATAATTATTCATAGCAATTCCTTCCACTTCCATGATACTTTACATGGTCTCCTCATAAAACTCATGAATGGCCTAGCAGCTGATGAGTGAAAGAGCAAACACCGGAATTCGAAATTCTACATTTTCAAGTTAAAAGGGACCTGAAAGATTATCTAGTCCAGCCTTTTCAATGAGGCATGCATGAACCCAAGGCCAAAAGACTTGCCCAAAGTCACCTGATTAGTGACAGAAATAGACTTTCTACTAGAACAGTAGATCTAGACAGATCTGTCTATTCTAGACAGACTTCCTACTAGAAAGTAGATCTGATTCTCCCTGTGTGCTCCCAGCCCTCTCCTTTCTCTACTGTATTGGATCTCATCCAATTTCCAGGCAACACATCTTAGTTTAAAGTTGATCCTAGTAGATTCAGAATTGATCATGACAATTCTTTCTATTAGTTCTGATGGATTTCAACAATCAGCTAGGTGCTCATGTTCAGGTTGGGAATGGGAGATCCTTGGGTGGTGGAAGGTCTTAACATCTGGTTTTCAGAAACTGAACATGCGGGAGGTATGAGACTGCCGTCTATGAGACTATAGGATGTCAGGGCTGGAAGGTACCCTATGTGATGATACTACTCAACAAATTTATTCAGGTAGCAAACACTCATCGAATACCTGCTCTGTGGTTGGCACTGGACTGAGTATTAGGGAACCATAAGGAAAAGGTAGGCACAACTTTTACCATGATTCTGCTTTTAGTAAATGAAGACTATATAGGCAAGTAAAGAGAGAATGACTGTCCAGTGCAATAACGTTATGATTTGATATCTAGGAGAAGCACCCAGCCTGGAAGAATTTATGCCCTAAAGGTGAGTAGTGGTCAGCCAAGCGGAAAGAGAAGGAGGCTCAGGTTGAGGCCTAGATGTGAGAAAGTTCGTGGACTGCTAGAGAAACTGGAAGTCCTTTTGCAGAACCAGAGCACAGGGTGAAATGGAGTATGGTGAGTGGTGAAGAGGAGGAGATGGAGAGATGATGAGGAAACTCTTGTCCCATGCAAAGGGTAAGGCAGAGGTCGGAGGACCTTCCTGCAGGCCAAGTCACATGATCCGATCTGGTCTTAGAAAAAATCATTCTATTTGTAAAGCAGAGAATGCATCAGAGGGACCAAGGATGGAGGGACTGGTTGGAAAATGGCTTCATTTGTCCAGAAAAGAAGCCTCCAAGAGAATTAGCAGTGAGCAGAGCAGATAGGTACTCGGGAGATTGAATGGTTAGGACTTGGTGATTGGTTGGTGTGGATGGGTGGTGGCCACTGGGCTAGGACCAGCACTTGGGGACTATGCGAAGATGACTTATCCTTGGTCCCAAGATCACCATTCTATGGAGTTTAGATCTGGAAAAATCTTAGAGACAAAGTCAAATTCCCTCATTGTATAGATAAAGTGTTTAAGGTAAGAGGGTTTAGGTGATGGATCTGAGATCATCTTGCTAACTGGTGACAGAGACAAAATTAGGTCATAGGTCTTCTGACTCCAAGGCCAATCCTATGTATCTGATGAGGGTCAAGGGCTTGTCCCTCCAAATAACCTCTCTCTTCCTTCCCTCCCTCCTTTCTTCCTTCCCTCCCTTCTTTCTTTCCTACTCTTCCTTCCTCCGGGGACAAGAACTATTCAGCTTACAAATGGATGTGACAGGGCTCCCTGGGTGACTGACACAGGCTATCTCTTCTCATCAGGGGACTAATCTCTCCCTGGAGCCGTGGACACCTGCCTCCACCCCAGGCTGTAATTGGAAGAGAGAGAAGGTGCTCGTTTCTCTGCTCCAGCTGCCTGCTCTCCAGCCTCCCTGAGAGCTGTCTGAGCGCCATTTGCTGAGTGATCTCTGAGTATTATTTCTCTGGAAATACAAAAGAACAGGTATCTGTTTAGCCATGTGGTCATGGCTTCCATTCCCAACCCCGCATTTCTTGCCATCTCTCTACCTTGGTCTCACACGCCTTCTCCTAGACTGATAGCCTCCTCTCTCTCTCTCTCTTTTTTTTTTTTTAAGTCTATTATTCCAGCCCTTGGTGACCACTCCTCTCTCTTTCCTCATCCATTCCTTTTTATTCTTCATCTGAGTTCCTTCTCTCCGTCCTTCATATTGTCTATTTCTAGAGAGGAAATGTATGTGACAGGCTAAAGAGAAGGTCGGTAACATTGAAGAATACGGGTTCTGATGCAAAATTGCACAGTGATAAATCCTAGCCCTGCTGCTTTTGAGCTCTTTGACTTGGGCAAATTATTTCACCTCTCTGTGCCTCAATTTCTTCATCCATAAAATAGGAACAATAGTATCAACCCCACTGACATGGTGATTGCCAATTAATATATGTTGGTGTTTGACACGGAGTGTCATGTAAGTGGGAGCTATTAGTAAATCTGAAACTACAGCTCAAGAAAGTCTTTTTCTCCTTTCTTTGAAAAACTTTCTCCCCCCAGCCCTGCCCCCAGAGTCCCCGGACAAGGAGAAAACCTCACATTCAGGGCACAGGCTCTGGAGGGCCTGTCTGCAGGGACGGGAGTCCTTCCCTTCCCAGTCCTGTCCCCTGCCCTCCTAGCCCTTGGCCAGGGTGCTGGGGGCCCAGGCCTCCCTGCTCTCTGTGGGCCTGCTTGCTATGACAGCTGCAGGTGGGCAGTGCGCCTGGCTCTGAGCATGGAAAGGCAAATGCTGCTCCAGGACTCAGCATTTTCCACTACTCCTTGCTTTGTTTGCTTTCCTCTTTGGACTCCCCCCACGGAGTGGGGACTTCTGAATGACGTCCAACAGCAACGTTGGGCCTGCCCAAAGTCCTCTCCCACCGCCAGGCTTGGAGCCTGCCTCTCATCTCCTCCCGTTGGCAGGCAGAAGGAAGCAGGGCCTGGCTGGCCCATGCCGAAAGTTCTCACACAAAGTGCCATTGTATGGGGCTGGTCTGTGGGAGACAAATGAAAGGGATTTCAAAATCAACGGCGAGTTATTTTTATCCATGGAAGGGCTGAAATGCCTTTATTTTCCATCTTGGAAAACAAACCTTAAGGGGTCATTGTGCTGCAGAGTGTTTTCATTTACTCTGGTATTCACGCAGTTAAGAGGGAGGCCTCTCAAAGACCTGGATTCAGAAAGGATGAAATCTAGAAAACCAGGCTGTTGGACTGACCGACCCTTCCTGGGTAGGGGGTCTGCTGGATGGCCCTGGAGCCTTTCTCTTGCCTGTGCTCCAAGCACGTACTGTGGACCTCCAGCCTGGGCATCTTCTCGTCCCAGCCCCACGCGCTGACTCCGCATTTCCTGACTGGCTGCTTTTCTTCTCCAAACCCTCAGCCTTCTGTATCTGCGTGGGAATATAGCGTCAGCTTCCTTTAGGGCAGGGGTCTCCCAGGGAGATTGTGCACGCTCCGGGAATTGCAGAGGAAGACATGGGGTGTGGAAGAAACCATTTAGAACTTCTACTCATATTTGTTTTTAGTCTAAAACTGGGAAATACATTTTTATTTACTAATATTGAATATACGTGTTGACCCTGGTGCCTAGGGTAGGCTTCTTTGGGTCATTTGCATATATTCCAAACACCCTAGGAGAAAGTGGGAACTATGCAATGGAAAAGGGGTGTGTACGCTGGTGCGCTTATTTCCTTTTTCATTTTTAGCATCTTACGGTGTTTTATGGTTTGCATATACACGATGAATAGATTTATAAAAGAGAATATCTAATTTTAACCAAATAACCTTCACAGAGTGGACCAGTGCCTTCCAGTGTTTGCTGTAATGAAACTGGGTTGTTGACATAAGAACCATTCTGGCACACAAAGATAAGAATAAAAGCCAGATGACTTCTACTCCTGGAACAAATTGTCAGTCACATACTGAAGTTAAAACAACAATAATTTAATTAGATTCGGCCAAAAAAATTTCCAAATTATCAACATTATATTAAATGTCGATTTACAACTATTGTCAATAACGAGAATAAATGCCCTGGGGTATTGTATTATCGATCAATGCCAATAGCTATTAACTAGTGTCTCTAATTTATAAAGAAATATGCATATATTGGAGGCGGTGCTTCAAGATATTTACTGATGGGAATATAGGGTCAGAAAAGTCTGGAATAAATGCTGTGGGCCTGCGAGATTTCTGTTTATGGTGGAGGAAGCTCAGCATTTGCATTCAGTTAAAATCTGAGTTTAACTTCTGACTCCAACACTTAATAAGCTATGTGTCTCTGGGAATCCATATAATTTCTCTGAGCCTCAGTTTTCACAAAATGACAACGAGAGCAGTTAACTCACTGGTCAATTTTGAGGATCAATTCATTTATATTAAGTGCACAGAATAGTACTTACCATATAGTAAGCACTAAAGAAATGTTTTGCTTTCCCATTCTCATCTTGCTTCTGCTGGGAAACTAGGGAAGATCCAAGGGTTTAAGTGGAAGCTCATTCTCCATGAAATCTTAACTACTGCCCCTCAGAGAGCGTCCTTCCCTTGGGGTTGAGAAGGTAAGCCTCTGCTTTTCAAAACAATCACTGATTGGCTGTTCTTGGCTCTAAGAGGAAAGAAGGTTTGCATGTGTATGTTTAAAAACCACTCTGGGTAGGCCTTCCTGGTGGCTTCTTAACAAGTGTGCAATAAATGGTTTTATGTTGGTTTTAGCCCAGTTCCCAGCAGACCATTTTTTTTTTACGTCAGAAGGTAGCCCTACAATTGGCAGTAATTAGCCCCCCGTCATGCAACTCAGCCAAAGGTCTCAGAAGTGAATGAGCCATGGAAACTGGGAAGCCCCCACCGAGCTTGGGGCCTGGCCTTTGGCAGAGGATTTGGCCCAACCCAGCCCTGTTATAAAAGAGGCAGTGTGTGGGGGTGGCGTGGGGAGTGAGGCTCAGTTCTTCTGGTTCCTCTCCCCAGCTCCCATTTTGCACACAAGGATACAAGATGAAGGGTGCTCACATTCTCACATTGGAGTGTGAGAGCCATACTCTTCCTCTCTGCCAACTCCCCTCCATAAATGATGCTCAGACTAGGATTTCGATGATCCCTAAACAGTCATATGCTAGCTTTGAGAGAACACCGACCAGCTTGCACATAGCTGTCAGAGCCCACCCCCACCCCATTCTAAATTTAGGTTCAAGTCAATCCCAGATCTCCCCGCTCCCCTTACAATTGGACCTGGGAGGGTTTTTGAGAAATCAGAGTTTCCATACCACAAGCTTTAAGAAAATGACCAATAAATAGAAAGCAAATGCGGTTTTTTAAAGCCTAGCAGTCAAAGTATGTTGTAGTTATTGAAAGAGACTCACTACACAAAGAAAGAGCATTCAACGAAAGGTGGAGTGAGCTGGTGTGACCTGAACAAGCTGACAAGGAAACAGCTCTGGCCCACTGCTCTCTGGGTGACCTCACTGGTGTGCTCCCCCACAGTCCATTCCAGACAGGTGACCAACGTGTGAGTCAGGCTTGCCTGGGCAGGAGGCAGCTGATACAGGGAATGCACCCATTCCTGTAACTTGACAGCCAACCCCTGACCTTAGAGGGGTTACTCCATCTGAGGACAAAGCAGCTTTTGTCCTTATAAGCTGTTGACAAATTGTTAGGAAAAACACATCGCTCCGGCTCCCACCATTAGCCATGCAGGGTCTTAGATTGGTTGGATTTTCTCTGTACCACCCACTTTTCTTGTCTTAGATCAGACTTCCTTGAGTTTCAGATTAACTATACTTGATTCATGACTGCTTTGACCAATAATTCACTTTGCCAGAGAGTGAACTCCCCGAGTCCAGGTGCCAATTCCTCGGCCTGCAGACAGTGATATATTCCTGGGACTTTCCCATCCTGCCAATTCTTCTTTATTCTCTGAATTTCCAAAGACCATACCAGGAGCTTAAGTCTCTTTTTAGAATCAAAATGTGGACTCCAGAAACAGGCAGACCTGAGATCAAGTCAAGGGACCTTGAACTAGTAACTATCTGCCTGAACCATCATTTCTTCTTTTGCAAATGGGATATCTACTTCACAGAACTGTCATTTTGATCAAATGGAATAATGTAATAAAGTGATTTTAAAGGGCTAATATATAGCAAATGCCCAGTAAACATTTGTTTCCTCTCCTTCATCCTTTCTACAAGGCAGAGAGTCCCCCAGAATACCTTAATTCATTTTTTAATATTAGTTTTACCTATGTTTTAAAAAGATTGTACATTTACTGAAAACTTAAGTAAATGAAAAATATTCAGAAGATAATTTTACAAATCACCTAATGTTCTTAACTATTGAATACGTGTGTATTTAATACTAAACACGCTTTTTATTGAGGTAAAACTTATAAATGAAGATATTTGTGAATATTCACAAAACTTAATTGTTCAATATGATATATCTGTGTACACAACACTCCAGAAAGTTCCCAAATCCACCTACAGTGAATCGCTATTCCGATTACTATTACCATTGGTTAGTTTTGCCAGTTCTCGAACTTCATAATTCATAAGGCATTGGGTTGAGTACTGAGAAAGGTTTTGCATCAGTCATGGAACAAAATTAGCCCTAGACTAAATGCTGTGTACTCCTGCCTAGTAAAGCTTAAAAGCAAGACTCAAAGTGGTCAAACTATTTCTAAGTAACTTAGCTCAAGAATATTTTTAGGAGGGTGCCTGGGTGGCTCAGATGGTTAAGCGTCTGCCTTCGGCTCAGGTCATGATCCGGGGATCCTGGGATCGAGCCCCATATCAGGCTCCTGGCTCAGCGGGGAGCCTGCTTCTCCCTCTCCCTCTGCCTCTCTCCCTGCTCATGCTTTCTCTCTCTCTCTCTCTGTATCTCTGTGTCTCAAATGAATAAATAAAATCTTAAAAAAAAAAAGAATATTTTTAGGAATACAAAAATACCCAACAAATCCACAGTGTCTGGCATCCAATAAAAAATTATCAGTCATACAAAGAAGCAGAAAAATATGACCCATAAGGAGGAAAAAAATCAGTTGGGAAATTTCCCAGAAATGACACAGGTAATAGATTTAGTGCATAAGATATTAGAGGAGAGTAACAATTTCACATGTTCAAACAGCTATTGAAAAGATTGAACATGTTAAGTAGAGATGTGGAACATAAAAAAAAGAGACCCAAGTCAAACTTCTAGAGATGAAAACTATAAGGTAAGAGGTGAAAGATACAATGGATGGAATTGAGGGCAGATTTAACACAACAGAAGAAAAAAAGGTGAACTTGAAGTCATAGCAATAGCAACTAGCCAAAATCAAGCACATAGAAAAGAAAGACTGAAAGGAAAATGAACAGAGAGCCAGCAAGCTGTGAGAAAATTTTAAGAGTCTGAATAAACATGTAACTGGAGTCCCCAGAGAGGCAGAGAGTGTGATAGAAAAAAATATTTAAAGAATTGTTAATGCTTGAAATTGTCCCAGAGTTGCTTAAAACTATAGACTCAAAGATCCAAGATATAGAAGTCCAACAAACCCCAAGAACAAGAAACTTGAAAACAATTTAGCAAAGTACATGGCAGTTAAATTGCTGAAAACCAGTGATAAAAAAGGAAACCTTAAAGGTAATGAAAGGAAAAAGATACATACAGAGAACAAGAAGTAAGAATAATAGCAGATTTCTCATCAAAAGCAATTCAAGCAAGAAGACAGTGTACACCTTTAAAGAAGAGAAAGAAAAAATAAGTCAACCGAGAATTTATACCTAGTGAAAATATCAAAAACAACAGCAAAGTAAGTTTTTTCAGATATAAAATATTGAAATATTTTATCACCAGCATAACTGCACTCTGAGAAATCATCAAGTCTTAAAAGTTGTCAGTATAAGACAACCATTTGTAATTATATGTGGTGAGAGATGTTAACTAGACTTACTGTGATCATTTCACAACATACAGAGATATTTAATCAAGAAGAAAATAAAATAACCTCACACCTGTCAGAACGGACAAAATAAAAAACACAAGAACAACAAGTGTTGGTGAGGATGTGGAGAAAAAGGAACCTCTTATACTGTTGGTGGGAATGCAAGGGGGTGAAACCACTCAAAATTTTTGATTCCTCAAAAAATTAAAAATAGGGGTGCTTGGGTGGCTCAGTCCATTAAGCATCTGCCTTCAGCTTGGGTCATTATCCCAGAATCCCAGGATCGAGCCCTGTACTGGGCTCCCTGCTCAGCGGGAGTCTGCTTCTCCCTCTGCCCTTCACCCCGCTCATACTCTCTCTTTCTTGATCTCACTCTCTCTCAAATAAATACATAAAAATCTTTAAAAAAATTAAAAATAGAACTATGCTATGATCCAGTAATCATGTTACTGGGTATTTCCCCAAACAATATGAAAACACTACTCTGAAAGGATATATGCACCCCTTTGTTTATTGCAGCATTATTTACAATAGCCAAATTATAGAAACAGCCCAAGCGTCCATTGCTAGATGAATGGATAAAGAAGAGGTGGCATACACACACACACACACACACACACACACACACACACACACACACAGGAACATTATTCAGCCATAAAAAAGAATAAAATCTTGCCATTTGCAAAATCATAGATGGATCCAATGATTATAATCCTAAGCAAAACAAGTCAGTCAGAGTAAGACAAATATCATATGATTTCGTTCATATGTGGATTGGAGAGACAAAACAAATGGACAAAGGGAAATAAAAAAAAGAGACAAACCAAAAAACAGACTCTTAACTCTAAAAAACAAATGATGGTTACCAGAGTGGAGGTGGAGGTGGGTGGGTGAAATGTGAGGGGGATGAAGGGCACACTTATCTTGATGAGCACTGAGTGATGTATAGAATTGTTGAATCTCTATGTTGTACACCTGAAACTAATGTAACACTGCATGTTAACAATACTGGAATTAAAATAAAATTTAAAATATTTTTTAAAAGTATAAAATAAAATAAACAATTAAAAAAAAAGATACCATAAGGATGGAAAATAATCCCAGATGGAAATGTGTGCAATAGAATTAAAAGCCTTGGCAATGGTAATAATATGGAGAAATATAAAATATACTTTTTTCTCATTATTTAAATCTTTCTGCAAGAACACTGATTGTTTAAGGCAAACATAAGAGCACCGTATGTGGGGCTTATGAAGAAATAAAATGTACAGCAACAGTCACCCAAAGTCCATGAGGAAGGGGAGGGAAGTGTATTGTTGGAAGTTTCTTTTAATGTATGTGAAGAGGCACACTATTACGTGAAGGCAGACTGTGATAAATTAAAGACATATTCTATGAACCCTAAATCAACCATTCAAAAACTACAAAAAAGAGATAAAATGGAATAATAAAAATATGCCATTAGTCCAAAAGAGAGCATAAGGAGTAGGCAAAAGTCACAAAAAACAGATGGAATAGAAAAAATTAGCCAGCTGGTAAATTTAAAACCAATCACGTACATAATCACATTAAATAGAAATAGTTTAAACAGCCCAAATTGAGAGTCAGAAATGTCACAGTGATAAAAAGAAAGTCCCAGCTATATGTTTGTTAAAAGAATGCACTTCAAAAATAAAGGTGCAAATGGGTTAAGATTAAAATAAGGAAAATGATATACAATGTTAATACTAGTCAAAATAAAGCTAGAGTAGGTATATTAATATCAGGAAAAGTAGATTTTAGAACAAAGAATATAACCAGGGATAAAGAGGGCCATTTAATAATGACAAACTAGTCAATTTGCCAAGATGATATAACAATCCTAAATATTTATGCCCTTAACAACTGAGCTACACTAAACATGAGACAGAAAAGGATGAAACACTGGGAGAAACAAACGGATCCACATTTATAGTCAAAGATTTCAGTAATTGATAGAAATTATAGACGGAAAGTCAGTAAGTATCCAGAAGATTGGAACAACATTATTAATCAAATTGACTTAATTGACAATTATAGAACACTGTATCCAACAACAGCAGAATGTACTTTCTTTTCAAGTATCAATGAAACATTTACTAACACAGACCATATGTTGTATTATAAAACAAATCTAATTAATTTAAAAGGAGTCAAATCATAGAAAATCTGTTCTATAACAGATTTTTATTTATGGAATTAAATTACAAATTAGTATCAGAAAGATAGCTGGAAAATCCCCAAGTAGTCCGAGGCTAACATTCATAAATAACTCATGGGTTTTAGAATAAATCAAAAGAGAAGCTGCCAAGTATTTTGAACTGAGCAAAAATAAAAAACTAACACACACACACACCTAATACTAGAAGATGTGGATTCAAGTAGTACTTACAGGAACATTTATAGCACAAACGTTCTCATAGTAGAAAAGAAAAAAAAAGACCTCAAATCAATGAACTCAGCTTCTACCTTAAGAAGACATCCAGAGGGCCAACAGATACATGAAAAGATGCTCAACACCTCTCATCGTTAGGGAAATGCAAATCAGACATATAATGAGATATCATCTCATATCTGTCAGAATGGCTAAAATCAAAACACAATAAATAACAAGTGTTGACAAGGATGAGGAGAAAAAGGAACACTTGTGCATTATTGCTGGGAATGCAAACTCGTGCAGCCACTCTGGAAGACAGTATGGAGGTTCCTCACAAAGTTAAAAATAGAACTACCCTATGATCCAGTAATCGCACTACTGGATATTTACCTCAAAAATATGAAAGCACTAATGTAAAGGGATACATGCACCCTGTATGCTTATTACAGCATTATATACAATAGCCACATTATGGAAGCAACCCAGGTGTCCATCAAAAGATGAATGGATAAAGAAGATGTGGTAGATATATACAATGGACTATTACTCAGCCATAAAAAGGAATGAAATCTTGCCATTTGCAACAACATGGAGTGAGAGAGTGTTACACTAAGCAAAATAAGGCAGTCAGAGAAAGACAAATATTATACAATTTTACTCATGTGTGGAATTTAAGAAACAAAGCAATAGGAAAAGGAAAAAAAGAACAGAAAAACAAACCAAGAAACAGGCTCTTAACTACAGGGAACAAACTCGTGGTTACCAGAGGAGAGGTGAGTGGGTGGGGGGGTGGGTGAAAAGGCAGTGTGGATTAAGAGTACACCTATCAGGATGAGCACTGAGTAATATGGAGGTGTTGAAACACTATACTGTACCCCTGAAACTAATGTAACACTGTATGTTAACTATACCAGAATTGAAATTAAAACCTTACTAAAAAATAAATAAAAGAAACTAGAAAAAGAAAAGCAAATGAAACCTAAAGAAAGAAAAGACACAGGACAATCAGAGCCCAAATCAATGAACTAGAAAATAGAGAAGCAATTGAGAAAATCAATGAAATCAGGAAATGGTTTTTCAAATAAAAAGCATCTGAATTGGCAAAGAAGAAGTCAAATGCTCACTCTTTGCAGATGATCTGATACTTTATGTGGAAAACCCAAAAGACTCCACCCCAAAACTGCTAGAACTCATACAGGAATTCAGCAAACTGGCAGGACATAAAATCAATGCACAGAAATCAGTGGCATTCCTATACACCAACAACAAGACAGAAGAGAGAGAAATTAAGGAGTCGATCCCATTTACAACTGCACCCAAAACCATAAGATACCTAGGAATAAATCTAACCAAAGATGCAAAGAATCAGTACTCAGAAAACTATAGAACACTCATGAAAGAAATTGAGGAAGACACAAAGAAATGGAAAAACATTCCATGCTCATGTACTGGAAGAAAAAATATTGTGAAAATGTCTATGCTACCTAGAGCAATCTACACATTTAATGCAATCCCCATGAAAATACCATCCACTTTTTTCAAATAAATGGAACAAATAATCCTAAAATTTATATGGAACTGGAAAAGACCCTGAATACCCAGAGGAATGTTGAAAAAGAAAAGCAAAGCTGACGGCATCACAATTCCGGACTTCCAGCTCTATTACAAAGCTGTCATCATCAAGACAGTATGGTACTGGCACAAACACAGACACATAGATCAATGGAACAGAATCGAGAGCCCAGAAATGGACCCTCAACTCTATGGTCAACTAATCTTCAACAAAGCAGGAAAGAATGTCCAATGGAAAAAAGACAGTCTCTTTAACAAATGGTGTTGGGAAAATTGGACAGCCGCATGCAGAAGAATGAAACTGGACCATTTCCTTACCCCACACACAAAAATAGACTCAAAATGGTTGAAAGACCTAAATGTGAGACAGGAGTCTATCAAAATCCTAAAGGAGAACACAGGCAGCAACCTCTTCGACCTCAGCCACAGCAACTTCTTCCTGGAAACAACGCCAAAGGCAAGGGAAGCAAGGGCAAAAATGAACTATTGGGACTTTATCAAGATAAAAAGCTTTTGCACAGCAAAAGAAACAGTCCACAAAACCAAAAGACAACCGACAGAATGGGAGAAGATATTTGCAAATGACCTATCAGATAAAGGGCTAGTATCCAAAATCTATAAAGAACTTATCCAACTCAACACCCAAAGAACAAATAATCCAATCAAGAAATGGGCAGAAGACATGAACAGACATTTTTCCAAAGAAGACATCCAATGGCCAACAGACACATGAAAAAGTGCTCAGCATTGCTCGGCATCAGGGAAATCCAAATCAAAACCTCAATGAGAAACCACCTCACACCCGTCAGAATGGCTAAAATTAACAAGTCAGGAAACGACAGATGTTGGCGGGGATGTGGAGAAAGGGGAACCCTCCTACACTGTTGGTAGGAATGCAAGCTGGTGCAGCGACTCTGGAGAACAGTATGGAGGTTCCTCAAACAGTTGAAAATAGAGCTACCATATGATCCAGCAATCGCACTACTGGGTATTTACCCCAAAGATACAAATGTAGGGATCCAAAGGGGTACATGCACCCCGATGTTTATAGCAGCAATGTCCACAATAGTCAAACTATGGAAAGAGCCAAGATGTCCATCAACAGATGAATGGATAAAGAAGAGGTGGTATATTTATACAATGAAATATTATGCAGTCATCAAAAGGAATGAGATTTTTACCATTTGCAATGATGTGGATGGAACTGGAGAGTGTTATGCTGAGCGAAATAAGTCAATCAGAGAAATACATATATCATGTGGCATCACTGATATGAGGAATTCTTAATCTCAGGAAACAAACTGAGGGTTGCTGGAGTGGTGGGGGGTGGGAGGGATGGGGTGGCTGGGTGATAGACATTGGGGAGGGTATGTGCTATGGTGAGCGCTGTGAATTGTGCAAGACTGTTGAATCACAGATCTGTACCTCTGAAACAACTAATACATTATATGTTAAAAAAAAAAAGAAGAAGAAGATAGCAGAAAGGGGAAGAAAGAAGGGGGGCGGAAATCGGAGCGGGAGATGAAACATGAGAAATGATGGACTCTGAAAAACAAACTGAGGGTTCTAGAGGGGAGGGGTGTCGGAGGATGGGTTGGCCTGGTAATGGGTATTGAGGAGGGCACGTTCTGCATGAGGCACTGGGTGTTATATGCAAACAATGAATCGTGGAACACTACATCAAAAACTAATGATGTAATGTATGGTGATTAACATAACAATAATTAAAAAATCCTAAAGGAGAACACAGGCAGCAACCTCTTCAACCTCAGCCACAGCAACTTCTTCCTAGAAACATTGCTAAAGGCAAGGGAAGCAAGGGCAAAAATGAACTCTTGGGACTTCGTCAAGATAAAAAGCTTTTGCACAGCAAAAGAAACAGTCCACAAAACCAAAAGACAACTGACAGAATGGGAGAAGATATTTGCAAATGACATATCAGATAAAGGGCTAGTATCCAAAATCTATAAAGAACTTATCCAACTCAACACCCAAAGAACAAATGATCCAGTCAAGAAATGGGCAGAAGATATGAACGGACATATCTGCAAAGAAAACATCCAAATGGCCAACAGACACATGAAAAAGTGCTCAACATCGCTCAGCGTCAGGGAACTCCAAATCAAAATCTCAATGAGATACCACCTCACACCAGTCAGAATGGCTAAAATTAACAAGTCAGGAACTGACAGATGTTGGTGAGGATGCAGAGAAAGGGGGACCCTCCTACACTGTTGGTAGGAATGCAAGCTGGTGCAGCCACTCCAGAGAACAGTACGGAGGTTCCTCAAAAAGTTGAAAATAGAGCTACCATATGATCCAGCAATTGCACTACTGGGTATTTACCCCAAAGATACAAATGTAGTAATCTGAAGAGGCAGGTGCACCCCGATGTTTATAGTAGCAATGTCCACAATAGCCAAACTATGGAGAGAGCCTAGATGTCCATCAACAGATGAATGGATAAAGAAGATGTGGTGTATATATATACAATGGAATATTTGCAGCTATCAAAAAATGAAATCTTGCCATTTGCAATGACGTGGATACAACTAGAGGGTATTATGCTAAGTAAAATAAGTCAATCAGAGAAAGACAATTATCATATGATCTCACTGATATGAAGAATTTGAGAAACAAGACAGAGGATCATAGGGGAAGGGAGGGAAAAATGAAACAAGACGAAATTGGAGAGGGAGACAAACCATAAGAGACTCTTAATCTCAAGAAACAAACTGAGGGTTGCTGGAGTGGAGGGGGGTGGGAGGGATGGGGCGGCTGTGGGATGGACATTGGGGAGGGTATGTGCTATGTGAGCACTGTGAATTGTGTAAGACTGCTGAATCACAGACCTGTACCTCTGAAATAAATAATACATTATATGTTAATAAAAAAAGAAAAAAAATGGTTTTTCGAGAAGCTCATTAAAATCAATTAACTTCTAGCTAGACTAGTCAGGAAATAAAAAGGGACAAGATCCAAATTACTGATATCAGGAATAAGAAAGGTGGCATAGCTAGTTTCTAAAGATATTAAAATATAATGAGGGATACAATAGTACCTACTATATGATTCCATTTATATAAAATTATAGAGAAAAGCAAATTATTCAGCTTTGAAGAAAGCAGTTCTATCATTGCTGGGAATGAGGGGGAGGGAAGAATGGATTACAAAGGGACTTGAAGGAAATTTTTGAGTTGATGAAATATTTGTTATTTTGATTGTGGTGTCGGTCTTATGAGACTATACATATTTCCAAGCAGATCAAATTATACACTTTATATGGGTGCAGTTTAGTATACTTTAGTTAGAAACCACTTTTAGAAAATACAGTGCTCTCCATTACAGCCAAGGGTCTGCTAAGATCCATTGCCTATAAACAATTTACTTGAAGAAATTATATTTTCCTTATAGTGGTTATGTATGAATTTCCCTAAGCCATTCACATGGTAATTCAATGACCCCAAATTGAGGAAAAATACAGGTGCATTTTGTTGCTGCTGGAAATAGAGAAACTAACTGGCCTATGAATGACTCAAGCTCATGGTCTTGGCCTCACTGACATTGGACATCAACCACCTGAGCTAATCAACCACTGATAACATTATAAAGAAATTTTATTGAGGTTTGTGTGTACTAAGTTTTCCACTCCTTTGGTAAAACATCAAAAAGTCTGATTGTTGAGTTTGAGAAGTTCTTTATAGATCTTGGATACCACGCCTTTATCTGTAGTGTATTTGCAAATATCTTCTCCCATTCTGTGGGTTGCCTTTTTGTTTTGTTGACTGTTTCCTTTGCTGTGCAGAAGCTTTTTATCTTGAAGAAGTCCCAAAAGTTCATTTTTACTTTAGTTTCACTAGCTTTTGGAGATGTATCTTGAAAGAAGTTGCTGTGGCCAATGTCATATAGGTTACTGCCTATGTTCTCCTCTAGGATTTTGATGGATTCCTGTCTCACACTGAGGTCCTTCATAGTCAAAAAATGGGCAGAAGACATGAAAAGAAACTTCTCTGAAGAAGACATACAAATAGCTAACAGACACATGAAAAAATGTTCATCATCATTAGCCATCAGGGAAATTCAAATCAAAACCACATTGAGATACCACCTTACACCAGTTAGAATGGCAAAAATGGACAGGGAAAGAAACAGCAAATGTTGGAGAGGTTGTGGAGAAAGGGGAACCCTCTTACACTGTTGGTGGGAATGCAACTTGGTACAGCCACTTTGGAAAACAGTATGGAGGTTCCTCAAAAAATTAAAAATAGAGCTACCCTCTGACCCAGCAATTGCACTCCTGGGTATTTACCCCAAAGACACAGATCTGGTGAAAAGAAGGGCCATATGCGCCCCAATGTTCATAGCAGGAATGTCCTCAATAGCCAAACTGTGGAAAGAGCCGAGATGCCCTTCAACAGATGAATGGATAAAGGAGATGTGGTTCATATATACAATGGAATACTACTCAGCCATCAGAAAGGATGAATACCCAACTTTTACATCAACATGGATGGGACTGGAGGAGATGATGCTAAGTGAAATAAGTCAAGCAGAGAAAGTCAATTATCATATGGTTTCACTTATTTGTGGAACATAAGGAACAGCATGGAGGACATTAGGAGAAGGAAGGGAAAAATGAGGGGGGGGAAATCGGAGGGAGAGATGAACCATGAGAGACTATGGACCCTGAGGAACAAACTGAGAGTTTTAGAGGGGAGGGGGGGATGGGTTAGCCCGGTGATGGGTATTAAGGAGGGTACGTACTGCATGGAGCACTGGGTGTTATACGAAAACAATGAATCGTGGATCACCACATCAAAAACTAATGATGTACTGTATGGTGACTAACATAACATAACATAATAAAATAAAATAAAATAAAATAAAATAAAATAAAATAAAAAAGGTTGGAGTATGTGAATATGCATATCCACAAGGGAAAACCCAAATGGCCAATAAATATATTTTTAAATATTAAAAAAAGTCTGATTGCTGGATTGTATGGGAAGAGTGATATTTATCCTTAACGTATATATAACTTCACACACCTGCAACTATTTCCTAAGGCCAAACTCTTAGTGCCTTTCATTAAAAATTGTTTTTGTTGAGGTATAATTGACATACAACATTATAGTAGTATCAGGTGTACAACATAATAATTCTATATCTGTATATAATACAAAATGTTCACCACAATAAATCTAGTTAACATCCATCACCATCCAATGGGATTACTGTTGATACTTGTTTAGTTACAAGTAATAGAAGACATCTTGAGGTATCCTAGGGAAATATGCATTTTATGGATTCAGGGGTGAGTGATGGGCCTCTGTGGCTGTCAGGAAGGCAGGTGGAACTGTGAAGTTTCCAGAACCAGAGGCTGAAAGATCATCAGGACTTCCTGTCCATCTCCTATTTCTACTTTCTGTACTTCTGCAGCTTTATTCCTTCTCTTTGTAGGCAAGCTTCCACCATTTTTCTTGTTCCATATGATAGGAAACATGGCCTTGCAAAGTTCCAGAGTTTAGGTGGCATGGGTCCAACCATATAACAAGAAACCTAATCTCTCTCTTTCTCTGTCATAATTTTTAAAATCCCGAGGAAAGGGCTCTGAGTAGTTCAGCATGGGTCAAGTGCTCACCTCTGGCATGTAGCAATGGGAAAGGTACCCTCTTTCCAGGAGCTTCTCTTGTGGGTAGGGCAGGCAGTGTCTAGAGAGGATTGTCTGGGTAGGAACTCTACTGGGTCAAAGTCTAGGAATGTAAGAATTTTAATGTATATCACCATGTTTTCCTCCAAAATGGTCTACTTTTCCACTGATAGTGTATATAAGCAACTATTTCTAAATAAAATAACAACTCTGTAGTCTGTCCCACTAATCCAAGTAGTCATGTAATATTCAGTTTAGATAATTGTAATACTCAATTTAGGTAATTAAAATATTGGAGGGGCACCTGGGTGGCTCGGTCGGTTAAGCGTCAGCCTTCGGCTCAGGTCATGATCTCAGGGTCCTGGGATAGAGCCTGGCGTCAGGCTCCCTGCCTACTTCTCCTTCTGCCCCTCCTCCCCCTGCTGGTGCTCTCTCTCTCTCACTCTCTCTCTCTAATAAATGAATAAAATCTTTAAAAGAATAGATAATTAAAATATTGGAGAGAGAGAATCTAACATTTCATCTTTTTCCTAAAGTGGAACATCTCTCCTGTGTCTTTAACTCATCCCTTAACTCCTTTCCTAGAGTCTCTTTTTCTTCTGCCCCTAATTTTGGGTGGCCTCAAAGGATCTGGACTCGGCACTCAGGGAGTGCACCCTCTCAGGAACTTACCAACTCTCGTAACTTCATTTAGCACTTTTATAATATTGATCTTCAATATCCATATCCCCTTCCTAACTGCTTTTCTATTCTGTTATTAGTACTATAATTTCTTACAATATTGATGGCCAGAAACCGAGACATCAACCTGGACTACTCCTTTTCCCTCCTTTGCTGTGTCCAGTCTCTTGCCATGTTTTTTGGCCATCCATGTAGGCGTCTTTCTTTCCCTTCTGCTCACCATCCATCTCTATTATTCAGTCCACAAAAAGACAACAAATGGCAGATCTTCAGCTCCCAAGTTTAGATTTTATAATTTAAGTCACATAAAGGACAAATTAACTCAGTCCCAAATCCAAATTCTCTGCGTGAGTCACGTTCCTATTTCTGAACCAATTAGTTATAGCCAGGGGTCAGGGTCACACAGCAGAAATATGACTGGTTACCAGCCCCTGTGGGTGGGGCATGTTGTTCCCAGAAAAGAGGGTCCGGGAGGAAAACTCTGTAGGTGGTCATTACATGAGTCACCGAAACATCATAGAGTTTCAAATATTATCCGAAATCAAAATTTGGGATATATTCCACACATTGTTGATGAACTTTAGGTTCAAATATAGATTTCCTGAGTAAATAAAGCTTAAGTTTATGCTGGAAAATTTTATGTTATTATTTCATGAAAAAAAATCCTGAAAATGCAAATAAAGGAAACATCATCTTATCTTCCTCATTTTTATTTCAATAGAAAAATCACACCATCTGCAACTAGCAGCCTTTTCAGACTCTCATTTTTCATCATCTAGACATGCAGTATGTGATTCCCCTGATGCCAAGGTTTGTGGCTCCAACTCCCTGTTGCTTCATGCTGCTGGAGTGACATCAGCATTGTGGGTTTTTCCCAGATGTGAGCCCAGAGGCTCTTAGTACTCTTAGTATGAGTTTTTGGATTAGGAACAGTAAGCAGACAGGTCTAGAGGAAGCTTCTCTATAGCTTAAAGTGCTGTCCCTACTACACTAACGATCAAAATTAAACTAAAAGAAAAAAAATTAAACTCATGAACAGAGTCACTCTTTCGGCTGCTAAATTTTTCAGTATTTCTATTAAGTATTCCAGGGTGGAGAAACACAATTAGCCCTTCCTGCCTCATCTCCCACACTCTATATACTACATTCATCCAGGGACCTGCTATAAAATCTCACGCCTCTGGGTTTATGCAACTGTGGTTGCCTTTGGCTTTTCTGTGTAGTAAGAGCCTACATATTTGCCAAAGTTCAGCTCAGATATCTCCTCTTTCATGAAGTCTTCCTCCCAATTTATCCTTCTCCTCCAACCTCTGCTGATAGAGCTGTTCCTCCTCAAGTTAACCTGCCACTCTTTGGCTCTTCACTCTTCAACGTTTAACAAATAGGCTGAACACCTACTTTGAGTCAAGTATAAGTATTTGACTTATACTTATATAAGATGAAAAGGCATGTTTCTTGTCTACAAGTATCTTTTAATCTCATGGAGAGGCAAAAAAAGGAAAACACCATATAAGATGATAAAGAGTTATAATGTGTGTGTGTGTAGTGGAAGGGATAGGTAATTTTCTTTTCTTTTCTTTTTTAGTTTTTGATGTGGTGTTCCATGATTCATTGTTTGTGCCTAACACCCAGTGCTCCATGCAGAACGTCCCCTCTTTAATACCCATCACCAGGCTAACCCATCCCGCCACCCCTGTCCCCTCTAGAACCCTCAGTTTGTTTTTCAGAGTCCATCATCTCTCATGGTTCGTCTACCCCTCCGATTTTCCCCCCTTCATTCGTCCCCTCCTGCTATCTTCTTCTTCTTCTTCTTCTTTTTTTAACATATATTGCATTATTTGTTTCAGAGGTACAGATCTGTGATTCAACAGTCTTGCACAATTCACAGTGCTCACCATAGCACATACCCTCCCCAATGTCTATCACCCAGCCACCCCAACCCTCCGACCCCACCCCCACTCTAGCAACCCTCAGTTTGTTTCCTGAGATTAAGAATTCCTCATATCAGTGAGGTCATATGATACATGTCTTTCTCTGATTGACTTATTTCACTCAGCATAACACCCTCCAGTTCCATCCACGTCGTTGCAAATGGCAAGATCTCATTCCTTTTAATGGTTGCATAATATTCCATTGTGTATATATGCCACTTCTTTATCCATTCATCTGTCGATGGACATCTTGGCTCTTTCCACAGTTTGGCTATTGTGGACATTGCTGCTATAAACATTGGGGTGCATGTACCCCTTTGGATCCCTATATTTGTACCTTTGTGGTAAATACCCAGTACTGCAATTGCTGGATCGTATGGTAGCTCTATTTTCAACTTTTGGAGGAACCTCCATACTGTTTTCCAGAGTGGTTGCACCAGCTTGCATTCTCACCAACAGTGTAGGAGGGTTCCCCTTTCTCCACATCCCCGCCAACATCTGTCATTTCCTGACTTGTTAATTTTAGCCATTCTGACAGGTGTGAGGTGATATCTCATTGAGGTTTTGATTTGGATTTCCCTGATGCTGAGCAATGTTGTGCACTTTTTCATGTGTCTGTTGGCCATGTGGATGTCTTCTTTGGAAAAATGTCTGTTCATGTCTTCTGCCCACTTCTTGATTGGATTATTTGTTTTTTGGGTGTTGAGTTGGATAAGTTCTTTATAGATTTTGGATACTAGCCCTTTATCTGATATGTCATTTGCAAATATCTTCTCCCATTCTGTCGGTTGTCTCTTGGTTTAGTAGACTGTTTCTTTTGCTGTGCAAAAGCTTTTTATCTTGATGAAGTCCCAAGAGTTCATTTTTGCCCTTGCTTCCCTTGCCTTTGGCGATGTTTCCAGGAAGAAGTTGCTGTGGCTGAGGTCGAAGAGGTTGCTGCCTGTGTTCTCCTTTAGGATTTTGATGGACTCCTGTCTCACATTTAGGTCTTTCAACCATTTTGAGTCTATTTTTGTGTGTGGGGTAAGGAAATGGTCCAGTTTCATTCTTCTGCATGTGGCTGTCCAATTTTCCCAACACCATTTGTTGAAGAGACTTTTTTCCATTGGACATTCTTTCCTGCTTTGTTGAAGATTAGTTGACCATAGAGTTGAGGGTCCATTTCTGGGCTCTCGATTCTGTTCCATTGATCTATGTGTCTGTTTTTGTGCCAGTACCATACTGTCTTGATGATGACAGCTTTGTAATAGAGCTGGAAGTCCGGAATTGTGATGCCGCCAGCTTTGCTTTTCTTTTTCAAGATTCCTCTGGCTATTCGGGGTCTCTTCTGGTTCCATATATATTTTAGGGTTATTTGTTCCATATACTTGAAAAAATGGATGGTATTTTGATGGGGATTGCATTGAATGTGTAGATTGCTCTAGGTAGCACTGACATCTTCACAATGTTTTTTCTTCCAATCCATGAGCATGGAACGTTTTTCCATTTCTTTGTGTCTTCCTCAATTTCTTTCATGAGTATTTTATAGTTTTCTAAGTACAGATCCTTTGCCGCTTTGGTTAGATTTATTCCTAGGTATCTTATGGTTTTGGGTGCAATTGTGAATGGGATCGACTCCTTAATTTCTCTCTCTTCTGTCTTGTTGTTGGTGTATAGGAATGCCACTGATTTCTGTGCATTGATTTTATATCCTGCCAGTTTGCTGAATTCCTGTATGAGTTCTAGCAGTTTTGGGGTGGAGTCTTTTGGGTTTTCCACATACAATATCATATCATCTGCAAAGAGTGAGAGTTTGATTTCCTATTTGCCGATTTAGGTGCCTTTGATTTCTTTTTGTTGTCTGATTGCTATGGCTGGGACTTCTAATACTATGTTGAATAGCAGTGGTGAGAGTGGACATCCCTG
>NW_027397081.1:24171490-24228564 GCF_003265705.2 Callorhinus ursinus | reverse complement strand
TTTTTTTTAAAGGGATTGATAAGATGTTGTTTGGAAAAGGGAAAAAGAAAAATTCAAAAAAGGAAAAACAGTTTAAAAAAATTAACTTTGAAAGACTAATGAATCATGGTAAAAAAGCCATGAATTCTATGTGCAGTATTCCTGTAGCGCTGGGGTTCTCCCGTTCTCATTGATCGGTAAACTTGGTCTTGGCGGGCTGTTCTTGCTGATATTCTGGGGGAGGGGCCTGTTGCCGTGGTTCCCAAGTGTCTTTGCCGGAGGCGGAATTGCCCCGCCCTTGTCGGGTCTGTGCTAAGTAATCTGCTCAGGTTTGCTCTCGGGAGCTTTTGTTCCCTGCAAGCTCTCGGTACAGCTTTGGAGGACAAGAGTGAAAATGGTGGTCTCCCAATCTGCGCCTGGGAGGAGCTGAGAACCCGGGGCCCCGCTCCTCAGTGCGCCCCCAGAGAAAAGCAGTCCATCACTCCTGTCTCCCTGGTCCCCGGCCACACTCCGTGCTCACCCGGCCTGTGACCGAGCGTTTCTATCTCTGGCACCCGACCCCGTGTGGGGTCTCCAAACCCAGCAGATCCCTGCGGTGCACTCCCGCGCCTCTCCTCCGGGGGGGGGGAGGGGAGTCTCCCCGGCTCTGCCGCTTGTTGGGTCCCTGCTGGAGGAGCAGTGGCCCGACTGGGCCGCAGATCACAGTTTATGGCAACCCCGAGCTGAGAGCCCGCACCTTGGCTCCGTCTCTGCAGCCAGCTTCCCTGCTCCGATACCTGGGAGCTCTGCCGCACTCAGGCACCCCCGGTCTTTCTGTGACCCCGAGGGTCCTGAGACCACACTGTCCCGGGAGGATTCCACCCCCCACTTAGCCACTGCAGCGACGTCCCTCAGCGGAGCCGACTTCTAAAAGGTCCAATTTTGTGCTCCACAGCTCTAGCACTTGCCAGAAGCGGCCGACGGAGGCCCCCTCCCCTGCCGTCTATCCTCCCGAATATCGCCTCGGATTCACTTCTCCACACGTCCTACCTTCCAGTAAGTGGTCGCTTTTCTGTTCAGAGAGTTGTTGCTACCCTTTCCTTCGAGCTCCTGTTGAGTTCGTAGGTGTTCAGAATGGTTTGATCCCTAACCAGCTGAATTCCTGAGACCAGACCAGGGATAGGTAATTGTCTTCTCTATTCCTGGTGTTTTCTTTAATGTGGAAGGAGTTCCATTAGTGTAACACTCCTAGCCTTTCTCTGTCCTTTACTTGCTCCACTCCAAGGACTAATATATTTGCTGAGTTTTGAAAGAAGAAATTAGTCCTGCTCTTAAGATTCATATTCTCTTGTGTTAGCCCATGCTCTAAATCTTACAGTCATAGGCCCTGCCATCAGGAAGACTGATGCAGTCCACTGGAGTCTGTGCCTTGAAGGTTAAGATAGCCAAATTCTGGGGTCGTTATTAGGAAGCTCCTTTGTCCAGTTGCCCATTGCTATTAACTTCACACTATTATGTTGGCTTTATCACTGATGAGGGTAATATTTGGGGATCTTATTCCATCTACTTTTTTGGTCTTTTTTTTTTTTAAATGCTCAAAAGTATTTTTTAATGAGTACAGTTTTTTTTTTCTATTTGGTCTTTTTAAAAAAAATTATTTCAGGGCTCATATAGGAAAAATGGGTGCTATGGGCTGACCCCTCAATCTGTCCCCATGATTGTGTAGTTAGGTTCAGGCTGCAAGGAACTTTGATGAAAACAGAACTGGAGGGATCAGAGAATTTGTTATAGAGGATGCATGCATTCTGTAGTAAAGAAGTAGGATGCACATCCTTAACATGGAGAGCAACGCTCACGCGAACAACACAGTGATTTCACAGAAGGATGTGTCAGCTGGGTTGAGGGGTTGAGGGTGTCCAGAGATGTAAGTGGGAAGAAAAATAAGAATCGGGTCACAAAGGGCTCTTCCATGTTAAGGAATTTAGATATTTGTCTGTAGCCAATGGAGGATCAATGGAGAAATTCTGAGTTGGGGAATGCTATGAGGAAATTTGAGTACAGAAAACATGACTCTAGCGCAGTAAAAAACAGATTTGATAATTAGAACCATATGTTATTGGCCTTAAAAAAGACATTATAGACCAATGGAGCATAAGAGAGAGCCCAGAAATAATTCCAAGCATAGATGGTCAACTGATCTTTGACTAGGGTGCCAAGAATATACAATAGTAAAAAGACAGTCTTTTCAACAACTTGTGCTGGGAGAATTGGATATCCACGCACAAAAGGATGAAAATGGACCCTTTTCACATCATGCACAAAAATCAACTGAAAATGGGTTAAAGATTTAAAATAAGACCTAAACTTTAAAACCCCTGGAAGAAAACATAGAGGAAAAGTGTCATGATATTGGTCTGAGGATTTCATCACTATGACATCAAAGGTACAGACAGCAAAAGCAAAAATAGACAGGTGGAACTCCTGCATACTAAAAAGCTTCTGCATGGCAAAGGAAAGCACCAACAAAGTGAAAAGGTAACCCACATAACTGGAGAAAATATTGCAAAGCATGCATATGGCAAGGGGTTAATTTCCAAAATAGGTGAGGAATTCCTCCAACTCAATAGCAACCCCCCCCAAAAAACAAAACAAAACAAAACCTCAAATAACACAATTTTAAAAATAACTTGAATAAACATTTCTCCAAAGAAAAAGGAAAGGAAGAAGGAAAGGAACTGACTCGGTGGGTAGGAGAGAGCTGGAGGTACGGAGCCTGGCTCTACACTCACTAGTCCTCGTGCGAGGTCACAAGGAACCAGAAGAAGCATCAGCAACAGGAAAGGAGCAAAGGGGTGGGATTCAACAGATCATTAAGTAGTTAACTCTGTAGGATACGCCAGTGGGAAGCGAGAGGTTGGGGGTGGGCTGTGGAAGGGTCCACACTGGCTCCTAGAACAGGTTTGATCATCTGGAAGGATGGAGAAGATGCCATGCCTATGACGACTCTCTCTTCCCTCCTAAAGTACTGCATTATAATTCACTGAGAATTCAACCACACTCGTTCAGGGCTTCCTCGAAAAAACAGACTGTGACTTTTAAGTATCCAGAGGGCCTTGCGTATTGCCTGATATACAGCAGGCTCAAAATACTTCTTAAGCTTTCCGTTTCTTTTCTTTGAAAAACACGTATGGTATAGTGCCTACTATGTGCCAAGTGCTAGTCTAAATGCCTTAGAAGTAATATTTCACATACTTCCTGCAGCAGCCCTACAGGATGGGTATAATTGTCTTCACGTTACAAATCAGGAAAGTGAGGTACAGAGATTCATTAACTTGCCTAATGGGATAATAAGTTGCTGATCTGGGGTTTCAAGCTCAGGCAGCCTGGCTTTGGGGAGGTTTCCCCTAACCGTTGTGTTATACTAAATAAATATATGAAGCTCTTGAAGGCTGCTAAGTTAATACATCCAAATTGACTTCTATCCACCTTTCATTGAATAACATCTTCAAAACTCAGATCACATGTCCTCTGACATTCCAGCACTCATCTGAGCCCCAAGACTGGGTTCAGGGTCCCTCCCATGTGCTTCCAGAATGTCCAGCATTGACCTCTGTCCTAGGATAGACCCTACCCTCTTGGAACTGCCTGTTTATTTCCCTGTCTCCCTTGCTAGCTCGTGAGCTCCTCGATGGCAAAGGATTATGTCTAATACATGCCTATGGTCAGAGCACCTAGCATTCATTTGTCATCAGAAAGAAATAACCTAACCAGGTAGATACCCACATGGCAAGGTGCCGTGAAGACCTTTGCAAGATGGAGTGGCAGTTGGGGGTTTGGTCGGGAGGAAGGAGAAATGTAGGTAGAGCAAGAGACTGCTTTCGGGGACTCAGCCCTTCTAATCTCATGAAAAGAGGGGGTCGAAGGGGAGAATTCCCTGCCAGTGAAGGCTCCAAACATCTGTTTCTCATCTTACTATCCATTTATGATTTTCTCCCTCTTCCTCCCCCTGCCTCTTTGGGGTTGGATGCAGCCGGAAAGCCCATGTGGAAGTAAAGTTCTCGGTAAATCACCAAGAAGGCTCCAGGGCTTTAGGGCTCATTTTTCACTGGAAAGAGCCAAATCCGGCAGAGGCTGGTGAGGGCTGGTGAGCGCTGGTAAAGAAAGCCAGGCATGGGAGATCTCTGCTCTGTTTCTCCTCCGTACAATGAGTGGGAGGTGGGGGGATGGGGGCAGTATATACGTGTGTGTGTGTGTGTGTGTGCCTGTGTGTGTGTGAATCCAGGTTAGGGCTCAGACCTTTCCTTACACCTCTTGGTAGGAATCAGAGAGTCAAAGTCTCTAGGCAGCTGAGCCTTGACAGCCTTCTGCACACTAGCCTGCCCCAGCCCACTAAGCACAAGGGTGTCCCTCCATGAGGAAGCCTCTGCAGAGACCAGGTCTGTGCTGGAGCTCCTGCTCTCTGCTTGCCGCCCACGGACTTCACAGCAAAGTAAACAGGGGCAGGGAGAGCACACCCAAATGACTTGGAATAGTGGCCAAATTAGAACAGGGTGAAGCAGAGGCTGAGAGCATCAGAATTAAGTAATAGGAAATGCCATTTGTGGAATCTCTGTAGGGCTGGTGGTGAAACTGAGTTTCTCTGTAACAGTGTCACCTTTTAAATTTAAGCTGCTTTCTATTTAATGAAGATATTTTTCGTAAAAAATTTATTTATGTATTTGTCAGAGAGAGAGTGGGGGGGGGATCAGTAGGCAGAGGGAGAAATAGGTCCCCTGCCAAGCAAGGAGCCCAATGCAGGGCTCGATCCCAGGACCCTGGCATCATGACCTGAGCCAAAGGCCGATGCTTAACCAATTGAGCCACCCAGGCGTCCCAATGAAGCTATTTTATGTTGACATTTGGTGAGAGCCAGATTAGGGCCCTAGGTTCATGGGCTAACACAATCACAGATGAACCTGTTAGGACAATCAAGTTCCAGTCCAATTCCTCTGATAGACACTGAAACTTGCCGTAGATGGTTCAGGCCCCAGGTCTTTGTTAGACCAGCCTTTCAAATTCAAATGATGCATATTAGGACTAAGTATATTTTGTTTTAAGATTCCCAAGGGATGGTGTTAATCTATTTCTCTATTATGAACTCCATCATTCTTGCAGGGAGATTTTTACTGAAATTTCAGGGACTGGTGGTTCTTTCTGAAGGCCTTGAAAGGATCTAGAATGGGCCTTTGTGGTAGAGTGCTTGGTTTGAGTTATGTTCCATGAATTCTTCCACTTCTTAGCCCATCAAAGTCCTCGGCTGAGAGCAGAATTGATTCTCATCTAGAGTTCTTTCTGTTAATGAACTGGCCCCCTCTAACAGACCAAATCTGAGACTTGTATGGTATAAAAAAGGATTTCTGTACCACATCCAAGTGTGAGGAAAAGCCTGGGAAATGTAGTTTCCAGAAAAAGTTGATGGGTCATGAGAGTAACAGGTGAGATTGTTTGAAATTGAGACCATTCCTGACAACCAAGGACTCAAAGTTCCCATTATACAAGTGTCTTTCCCATGTGTCTTTTAGGATCTCAAGGAAGAAACTCCCGCTTTCCACAGCACTTGCTACAGACTTCCATTTGGCCCAGAGAATGAGTTTTTAATGCTCCTACTGTGAGGGAGAACGGAGAGCCTGGCAAAATTCATACTAAGAGGTAAATGACTAGTATCAGAGCCCAAGGGCAATGGCGAGAGACTTTGAATGTCTACGCTGAAATGAACAGATGACCCCCCACCCCCCACCATCCCTACTAGAGACAAAGGTGCAAGGTCCCATTGGAAGGGTCTTGATTCCATTTACAGGAGCCTCTGAGAATCTCCCCACAGCCTTGTTTGGCTAAAGCTTTGTTCCTGAGATAATTCACTATAGCTGTACCTAGTTCCAACTTTCCTTTGAATGAGTTCTCTCCCAGATACCCTGCACGGCTAATAAAAGTAAAAATTTGGAGATGGCCTCAGCTATGAATTTGACAGAAATGCACAAGCATGTTTGAATCCAGCAGTGTACATGGCCTCGACTGAATGATAATAGTAATGGCAATGACAACATCTACCATTTGTTGAGTCTGTGCCAGGCACTGTGCCAATCATACTGCATAAATTATGTCATTTAATTGTCACGACGATGCTAAAAGGAAAGGACTCTTATTACCCCCATTTTGTGTATGGGAACACTGAGGCCAGGGGGGAGAGGATAAACAGCCTGCCCAAATGCATGCAACTAATAAGTAGTTATTTGTACCCCAGCTGATTGACTACAGAGGGTATACTCACCCCAGCCATGTTTGCTCCTTCTCTAGAAACTGTGAGCTCTGAATCATAAGTCAGCATTCAGCCCTGAATGTCCTCACAGTGTCACGTGATGTACCCTTGCCACCTTAACTAGTCCCCCCACTGATATGTCAGGTACTGAGACAACAGGTCTCCAGGAATTGGATGCTCAACACTTTTCTTTTCCTTCTTCCTGAGAATAATTCCTGGTCAAATCTCTAGTTCTGGCTCTCATGTTAGTTCCATTTCAGTGGCTGGATGTGGGTGGGAATGGAAGCCTTAGCTGTTGTTACCTACTGAAAATGTGTAAAGGAGTATTAATATTCCTGGAAATGCCAGGACACAACTATACAATTTCCTTGAGCAAATCCAAAGGAAATGTGAGAAGAGATGGGTGATTCTATCCCTCCAACCTTCCCCGCGCACTTTGACATGATAGAAAGAACGAGAGGAGCAAGCATGACAGCTAACAGTGATTAAGTGTTCTGCGGTCTGAGTGAACCAGGGGGAATGTCCTATGATCAACCAGCTCATCCAGAGGGACCTGGGTCCTTCCGCAATATCCTAGAGCTCAGTAGGACCTCTCATAGGTGGTCACCCTGGGCAGGGACCTGCATCATTACTATTTTGACCATTTTGATGAATGCATCCCACAGTGTGAAGCAGGGAACGTCCCCTTGGCTCAGTCTTCACAAAGGCTCCAGCCCCAGAGCCTCCTCTCTTCCTCTGGCCCCAGTGCTCCACACTTGGATGGGGAACTCCCTGTTGACCTTTTGGAGAGATGAGAAAGCAGAGCGGGTGAGTGGGCTCCAAACTCTCTTCCCTCAGCTGTGACCTTTAAGCAAGCTCTGCATTCTTGGGGCCCTCAGAGCCCACAGTAGGCTCTCCCAGGCCTTGATTTGCATATCTTCTAGCTGCCTTAAAGGGACAAGGGCTAGGGGAAGGAGGGCCGGGAGGAAGCTGTTGAGATGGAGGGAATCTGTGCCTCAGACCATGAGTGCTGGAAGATGTGCCAACCGAGGTGATACCAGTCAGAAAGAGCTCTTCTTGGCAATGGAGGCAATTGAAATTTGAAGGTGACCAGAGGGGGCTCCCACCATTGCCTGCCACAGGGCCTGAAATCCTGGCCTCCCCTCACCTCAGGAGCGAGGCCTTCTGAAGAGGATAAGCATGATGTTTTCCTAGTTTGAGAAGTGATGTTATCTGAAGGCAGATCGTATGGGTGGTTGAAACTCTGTCTTGGAGTCTGAAGGTGAAGGCCTAGTTTCAAGTCCAGCATGTTGCCGAGTCTCCTCCAGCCCCATCTACAAGCAAAAGTATGCTGGCCATTTTGTAGGCTAGCCGTAAGGCTCAAGTGAGGCATGAATGTGAAAAGCTCTCGTAAATCTGTAATGGACCGTTCTGTGTCTGAGGTGACTGCTATCACCACTCAAACAAGGTAGTAGGTTATCCGTTAATGATATATATTTATTATGCTATCAGTTAATAATATAAGCAGCTAATATTTACTTAACAGACATTTCATTAAATAATTTAACTTAATAAGACATTTATTTAAGTGCCCCACTATGTGTCAGGCACTGTTGTAGGAACTGGCAATAAGGTTGAAAACAATATCCTTGCTCTCCTGGGACTTAAATTTTCTTCTGGGGGAGAGAGAGAGAGTAAACAATTGTACAAAGGTAATGAAGACAATTTCGGACTTGAATGACTACCAAGAAGTAAATGATACAGAAAATGAGATAGAGAGTCTCTGGGGGTGGGAGCACAGCAGTTTCACATAGATGGTTGCCTTCTGAGATGTTGCCTGAGATAGAAGAGACCAACCAAGAAGGCACCCACATGGAGCGGGGGAGGTGTTCCTGGGAGAAGAGAAGAGCAAGTGTAAAGGTCCTGAGGCAGAAGCAAACTTGAAGAGGGGAAACTGGTCCTAGGTGGTGCAGCAGACCCATGAGCAGGACCGGGGCAGCAGCTGAGCTTTATGCGGCTGCCAATGAGTGTGGCCTTGTGGGACCCGCTAAGACTCTTCTTTCCAGTGGAAGCCATTGGATCGTTTCGGGAGAGGCAACATAATCTGATTCACGTTTTAACAAGAGCTCTCTGGCTCTTGGTAAGAATCAGAATGAAGCAAGAGTGAAAATCGGGAGATCTGTCAGGAGGATTATCTCAACTGATGATCACAACAACGTGACAAGCGGTGACATGCTATTTTCTTAATTGAGAAATTGAGGCTTCAGGGAGCCTGAGTGGCCTTAGGGAGGCCATACCCCGGAGTAAGCAATAGAGACAAGATTCCAACCCTGAAGGCTCTGCTTCCGGAGCCTATGTTGATAAAACTTCAGTGCACGGTTTCTCCCACCAAAAGCCTGTGTAAGTCACTGCGTGATGCTGTCACCTGTGGCTAGCCAACCGTTGGGATGGGGAGAAGAGTCCAGCTGGGGTTGGGTTGGGGTTGGTGCCCGGGGAGTTGGCCTCCTTGTAGCAGGAGGCTGGGCTCCACCCTCCCGTGGGCTTTCCCCACGGGGTCTCATTCCGGCTACCACGCCTCCCCACGGTTCCCATTACGTCTGTCCCCAGAGCGCCCCACCGAGGCCTGTGGCCACAGGATGGCTCCCCTCCACGTCGGGCCTGGGGTTGCAAGCCACAGGGTGAAGATCTGACAGCTCTGTTTTGCCCTAACAGCTGCCTCCATGGTAACAGCCTGCGGTGTGGCTGGAAAAGCGATCGGTAGGACCGCCGAGCTGCAGGCAGGAGCTGGGGGCTGGCGAGAACCCGGGCTCCGCCGCCCCGATGCGTGGCTTCCTCGCCAGGGCTGGAAGGTGCGCCGCGCACCTGTCCCTTTCTGTGGGCCTTGTCATGTCTTGTCTTTTGGTTGAGGCTGAGCAAATCCAGATGTTCTTCGAAGAGCTTGGGCGTACTTGGCCCAGTCCTACCCTTCTCTTCACTTTTCAGCCGGTCTGACAAATATTTGTACTCACCTCATTCTGTGAATCCCAGGACGCCTTTGGGCTTCAGGGGGTTAATGAGAACCAACCCTGCCTGTGTAGCTTCCCCTCCCCCGCTACCGTGCCACCCCTGGGCCATGCCTAGCTGGGCCAGCAGGACTTGCTGTCCAAAGGGCTTTGTAAGACATCCGAGCAGTCTTTTCTTAGAAACAGGAAACTGTCTTCAGCCAAGTACAAATGAACTGAAGCACCCAGAAACCTGAGGATTGCTCCAAACTCCGAGGCCTGGAGGCGGACAGGGAGGGTTGAACTCCTGGCAGGGTCTCCCTGACTCATTTGCTCATGAATGGAATTGATCTCAGCTGTGCTCTCAGCCATTATTCATTGCACTCAGACCATTATGTAAGTGCTGGTAACAAATTCATTGAAATACTTTCAGCAAAATCCTTTTCAAAGCCTAAAACAAAAATATGAATCAAGACAATATTCCTTGTTATTTTTCATAACCTTTTCATTGGACAGACACTAATCACTAGCATGACTGGGAAGATGAGGGACATGCCGCTGAGGCAGTCATTTGAATAGAGGAGGATGGAAAAAAAATGCAGATTATATTTCTTTCCAAATATAGCGGGAGGCGTAATGGGGAGCGCAGTGTGGAGCGGGGTATTGGCTGTCGCTTATTTGTGAAACTGCTTCGCAAGTCTGGAAGCTATCTTGTCAAGGGATAAACAAATACAACTCCTTGAGGATGGGGAGGGTGCCCCTAAGTTTGCTGTGGCAGCCCCGGCACCTAGGCTTGATGGCCTGAAATTTGCCTCACAGAAGAGTTGGTCAAGGGCTGAGTGACTGACTGACTGACTTAAATCAATAACATTTGTTCTCGATGAATCAAGGTCAGACTAAGGCACCCCTGGGGTGGGGCACGTTGCTTGCCGGAGATTGGGTGAAGGGAAATAGTGGAGGGAAAGAGGGGTGGCGTGGTGGTGGAAAAGAATTTTCTTTGGGGCGTGGTGGGGGGATGTTAGGGAAGGAACACTAGACTTCAAATCAGAAGAGCAAGTGTCAAATCCTGACTCTGAGTAGCTGTGTGACCCTCAGACAAATTGTCCAATCTCTCTGAGCTTCAATTTCATCTCTAAATCCAGACTTTTCATAGCTACAGATAGTATCATAATAACCTGGGGATTAAATGAGACAAGAATGGGAGAGCGTATTCAGCACACAGTAGGGTCTCTGCACACTTTTGATAAGCTGGCCTTTTCAGCGGGCCTGGCTCTGGCACGAGCTCTTCTAAGTGTACTTCGTAATTTATTTTCCCACTGATGACACTCACCACATATTTTCACAACTAACCAGTGTCCTCTTGGTGTTCTTTCCTATAGGCCACCCAACCAGAAAGCCTCCTCCTGTCCTGGGTGAGCTGCTTCTCTTGGCTGGGTCACTCCACCGAGCGTGCCCAGCCTTCTAGCTCGGGCTGTGAGTCTGAGAGAGGGCCTCATGGAAGCTTCAGAATGCGTCCTCACATGCTGTGGGAGCTATGGAGTGTCAATGCAGATGGAACTTTGTGTGTGTGTGTGTGTGTGTGTGTGTGTGCGCGTGCTTTTATCTAAAATTGGGCCCTGGACCAACATTCATGAGTGTGTGGGGCCCACCCTTCCTTCATGAGCAACAGGTCAGGCAGAGAGGAGAGCCATGCTGTGGCCCAGCCCTCCTTGGGCCTTGCCCTTGTGTGCCTATCCCTACCGCCACCTACAGAGAGGCTCCCAGTGACAACGCTTCTGGAGACAGCCCCCTCCCCCTCCCATGGCACTAGGGCTTTCCGAGGAGCCCGCCAGCTGAGGGAGTGGTTTCTGTGGTATTGTCCGCCACAGCTCATTTTCCATTAGGGTCACCAGGCAACCAGCAGAAAGCGACAACTCTCCTGACGCAAAACTCTACTTCGCCCAGCAAGAAGCTCTGTATCCCATTACTAAGCCTGGGCTGGCTCCAGGGCGGGATGTGCCAAAGGCGTGTTGCTGGCCAGGATGGATGGAGGGTTCCAGAGCCCAGCTCCCAGCGGTGCCTGTGCAGCTAGCTGAGGCCGAGGCGAGTGAGGGGGTGAGGGGCTGTTGGGTGAGTCAGGTAGAGGCAACAAGGTTTCAAATCAGACTTTGGTCCCAAATGAAGTGTTTCTCTTTCTCCCATTCTGACTGGAACATTTTTTTTTCTTGTTTTAGGGTGTCACCCAGGAAATAAACTGCTGGGTTACTTAAAAAAAAATGTTGCTAACATCTCCTTTTTATATGGTGATTTACAGTGTTCAAGGCAGATTTATTTCCACGATTGAAATTTATCCTCTGCCTAGCTGTTTGAGGTAAATATGGTATTGCCTTTAGAGATGGAGAAACTGAGGCTCAGAGAGCAGTGTACTAGCCCAGCATTGTATTCACTGAGTAATTAATTGGCTGAGACCAGTCAGGACTTCCTCTCACATCGAGCTGTGGGGAGCTCATCTCGGAGGTGAGGGAGAGCCAGTATGGGCATGGGCATGTGTGGGGATGGATGGAGGAGAGCCTCTGTTGGATGCCGGGTGATCAGAGAAGGTCTTCCAAGAAGTTGCTGTTTGATCAGAGCCTGAGAGAAGTGAAGGAGCCCTCGGGGTGGTTCTTGGGCCCATGCTGGAAGGCATCACAGACTAGGACCTGCACCCCGGCTCTTCGGGTAGGTGTCATTACCCCAGGGAGACATAAAAAACCCTCAGAGCAGCTTGCTCGAGTCCCACAGCTATCAAGAGGGGAAAGAGGGTGTGGACAAGGTCTGTCTTCAAAGCTCTGCTCCTAACCACCATCAGTTTCAGGCAGAGGCCTCTTATCAGGTGGGGAGATACTTGGGGCAGCATCCTCTCCACTCAAACTCCTCAGAAAACACTTGGTGTTTGCCAGCACCACCCAGGTGATTTCAACAGGGCATATCCTGCCATAATAAAAACTGACCTGTTTTTGTTATTTGACTTAATTTTTATTTTCTGTTTATATTTTCTATCAGGCAAAGAACCAGAGCCCACAGATTACAGTCAATATCAAGTGCATTAGAGTGAGAGAGGCTGAACTAAAGATCATACTTCCTTAAATGTCACTATACACCAGGTACTGTTAAGTACTTTCTATCTAAGATCTCACTTAATTTTCACAAACATTCTGTGATACAGGCACTACTTTTATCTTCATTTTCCAGATGATGGGCTTGAGTTGAGGATCTAGTTAGGCTTATATGACTGAGAAGTGTCTGATTCATATTCAGCTCACCTCTAATACCATAAACTGGGCTCTTGAGCCCTAAGGAGTGGGTACGGGAAATCTCAAGTAGCACGAGCTGATGGAGAGGAGGCATAAAAGGGGAAAGGCAAGGGGAGACTGTGGGTCTGCTTCGTTGGGGTCCCATAGTTATCTAAGACATCCAGGCGGAGTACCTTGGGATTGTTTGTAAGTGAAACCTTCTTTTCTCCAGAACCACTCTATAGAATTATAAAGAACAATTCATTAATTCAGTAAGAATGCGGGGGAAACTCCTGACATACTTAACATTCGATTTTTTAAATTTTCACTTTTGTTGATTATTGAAATGCAGGCTTGGTGGCAAAACATAACAATATTGAGAAGGGGGGTGAAGAAAATGAAAACACCCCTAATCTGACTACTCAGAGACAATCACCATTATCATTCTGATATCTTAGTGTTCCGTCTTCTGTCCAGGCCTCCTTAAAACATGTAATTGAGTCAAAACAGTTCTTTACGTGTAATGGTGCAAGATCACCTCTTTCTTGGGAATTGAACTCTACTCTAGTCTCCAGCTCTATACACTCAAAAACAGCTCTGGCTCAGGCTCTGGTGCCCGCTTTTTTCCTTTGCTTATCACTTGGGAGTCGCACAGGAGTCTGTGGTAAACCCAGGCCCCACCTGAGCCCTGCTCTCTCTGGAAAGATTTCAGCTGACCCTGGGCTGTGGTACAGCCAAAGGGCATCCGCCTCTGCTACTGAGCTATACATTTCCCTTGACAGGAGCTCCTCTCAATCCTCCCTAGACGGCAGACATTGCGAGCAGACAGCAAGATTCACGGCTGTCTGGCTTCTACTTGTCCTCCCCCAGATGGGCTGAAGCCAGATGACAGAACATTAGCCCCGAGGAGGAGCAGACTGGGGGTCGACGGCTAGCCAAGCAGAAATGGACACTATCTTGTCCCAGCTCAGGCCTTGGTTTAATCGCAACCACATGAGCAAACTTGGGGCTGCATAGCGTGGTTGCATTTAGCATAGAGTGTCCTCGGGGAGACTAATGGGGGTGAAGCTGTTCACAGCGTGAGACCACGTACTGTTGTAGATTTCATCCATTTACCATCCGTTTGCTAGGAACGGCTGCTAATGTTTACTGCATGCCTATGAGGACACTGGCCCAGGGTTCGGCACCCTGGGAGGATTACCTCGTTAGTCTGCATAACACATTGCACAGGTGGGTATGATTGCCATCCTCATCTTGCAGATGAGGATGTGCAAGCTCAACGAGAGTAAGTAGGGTGCCCAAGATCCCCCAGCTAGTATGCGATGGAGCTGTGTTTTGAAACAAGGCAGTTCTACAGCAGGTCCTAAACCTCTCACTTAGGTTCGATTGCATTCATTCACTCATTTACTCATTCATTCATTCATTCACTCAGTAAAGAAGCTAATTCAAGCTACTACCATCTTTCACCTAGACAACAGGTAGTAATAACATTCTACCCCTTGCCTCTCTCTGATAGAGAGAGTTTCCACCTTGGCTGCAAACTGTTATGACTTGGGAAGATTTTACTAGTACAGGTACCTTGTCCCAGAAATACTGATTTAACCTGTCTGAGATGTGGTCCATGCATAAGATAAAAGATCTAAATATATATGTGTATAAATTCTGATCACGTCCCTCTTGTGCTTAAGCCATTTTCCTAGAGAAAGGTCCAGATTCTTAACATGACTATGTGGCCCCTCCCTCTTCACCAGCCTCCTTTGATACAGCTCATCCTCTCACTCAGCACACTGCCTCTCTGGCTTTCTTGACTTCCTGGAAGGATTCAATCTTCTTTCCGCTTTAGGGTCTTTATACGCGGACCACAATTCTCTTCTCTGTTTGTCTGCTTGACTCCTACTTATTCTTTTGGTCTTAACCTGGCAGCTGATTACAAAAAAGGCCATAATTTCCCACCCCTCTGCATTTTTTGCCACGTGATTTTGCAGCTCTTTCCATTAAGAGGTGGGAGGTCCCTTTCCCCACCCTTGGAATCTGAGCTGCCTATGCAACTTACCATGATCAGTAGAATGCTGTAGAAGAGATGTGTTAGTTCTGAGCCTGAGCCTCAGCTGGGCTTGCAGGCTCTGCTTCCTCTCCTGGAACCCCACCATCACCATGTGAATGGCCCTGGTCTGACTTCCTGGAGAATCCTAGCTGAGACCATCCCAGACCAAACAACTTAACTCTAGCCCCCAAAACTCATGAGGAAGCCTAGCTGAGATCAGAGCCTGGCTCAGATCAACAGAAACTTTCAACTGATCTCCAGACTTGTGAGCAACAATAAATGGTGGTTGTTTTAAGCCATTCACTTTAGGTTGATTTGTTATGCAGCAGTAGATAGCTCACTCTAATATGACTTCCTATTTCTCTTCTAGCCTAGATCTGGTTCTCCCACTTACCACTTTCATAGCACCTTATGCTTGTCAACTGTAGTAGGTATGACAATTCTATCAAAGCTAAAAATTGTGTAAATAATACTTTTTCTCTCTCTGATTAGAGGTTAAGCTCCATGAGATCAGAGACTATATTTGATTTGCTCCCTGAAATATTCCTATCATCTAGCATTATTTTATACATGGTAAGTGCTAAATAAATATTTGTTATAAAACAAATGCAAGGATGAATTAATATATTCACAAAACATTTCTAAAGTGCCTTCTATATATTAGGTACCATGCAAGATTTTAAAGGTATAAGAATGAATAAGGCATAGTCTTTGCTCTTAAGGTAGTTCACAGTTTAGAAACTGGTACATGAACATTAATAAAGATTGTAGCCCACATTAGTAAGTATAATTGAGGATGTTTTTAGTATTGATAAGAGCAGTGTAGATTAGTGGGTTGAATACAGCTGGAGAAAAGAAGTTTCTGGAAAATGCTTTACGGAGGAAATCTGAAATGATTCTATATCTGAGAGTGTGTTGCAATGGGTAGTCAAATGCCATAAGTGGTACTGCCATTGGAAATATGATTTTCAGAATGATAACGAAGCTTGTTAAATTTCCACACAAGCCAAAATGCAATCTTCCCTCGATTTACAGTTGCATTTATGGAAAATTCAAACCGCACAAAACCATGTTTTAAAATTATACAAAAGTTAGGCCCTAGGTGTTTATTGTAAATGTAATTAAGTATTAGGCTCAGAGAATTATAAATAGGTTTCCACCTGCATGAATGTCTGGAGGGACATTTGAAAACTCTCTGAAGTTAGTTGTTGATTGCATGGTGATGTCCTATACATTCCATGATTAGCATCCCTGGCCATTGCCTGCTAAATGACAGTAGCATCCCCTCTCGATATGGTGACAACCTAAAATTCACTTCAGATTTCTAAGGCTATTTTACCAGCATGGAGCTACCTCTGCATTGAACCACTGATGTAAAAAAAAATTGCTTTAACAAATTAACGTTAATGTTTCATGGAACAGTGTTATTTATTTATTTTTTTAAAATTTTTATTAACATATAATGTATTATTTGTTTCAGGGGTACAAGTCTGTGATTCATCAGTCTTACATAATTCACAGCGCTCACCATAGCACATACCTTCCCCAATGTCCATCACCCAGGGAACAGTGTTCTTTAAAAGAACTCACGCAATCCATACAAGCGTTCTAAGCCTTCCAAATTACCTTGTATTATTGCGAAAGATGATTCAACACTTCCTTGGAGGAGAAAGAAAGAATCTAGTCCATTTCTTTTTTTTTTTATATTTATTTATTTATTTTTTAAGATTCCATTTATTTACTTGAGAGAGAGAATGAGAGAGAGAGAGCACATGAGAGGGGGGAGGGTCAGAGGGAGAAACAGACTCCCCGCTGAGCAAGGAGCCCGATGCAGCCTGGGACTCCAGGATCATGACCTGAGCCGAAGGCAGTCGCTTAACGATCTGAGCCACCCAGGCGCCCGAATCTAGTCCATTTCTATCCCTGGAAACAAATAACTTTAATATCTGAGCTGTTCACAGAAGGAGTGGGCAGGAAGTCCAGCATGCCTGCATTTCCACAGGGCTGAGAACAACGCTGCTAAAAACTCATTTCATGGTTCTGGGTCAACAACAGCACAAAAACCTGTAAAATTGCCTGGAAACTTATTCTGAATACAGCAATTCCTCATTAATTTTTACTGATGGGAGTAGTTTGGATCAGTGAAGAATCCTAGTGTTAGAAATTTGTAAGCGTTTAACAAATCATTCTAAGAGGTACGTAACAATCAACGAGCGAACATCTGAGTACCGACCTTAGGTGAAATCACTATGCTAGCGGCTTTGAGAATCCAAAGAATACTACTAAACACTTCTGATCTTTAAGGAACTGAAAAATCTAAGTTTGGCAATAGAATGCAATCATGCAAAATTTACTGACAACACACACTGCAAATACCTAATGAGCGGGACAGTCATGAAGGAATTTAGAAGTTCAAGGGTGAAGAGAATTAGAATGACCAAGGAAGTTTCCCCAGAGGCTGGATTAGGCCCTAAAGGATAGATATGAATTGAAGAAGAAAATTAGGGAGGGTATTTCAGGTGGAAGCCATGGCATGGGAAAGGAAAGGAGGCAGGAGTATGAATGTCGTCTTCTAGAAATCATGAGTCCACTCATCTGGCCAGAGTCACAATAGGTAGTAACTAAGAAGATTACATTGGTAAATTAAAACCAGATAGCTTAATACCAGACTAAGATACCAGAATTGGTGCTCTAAGGAAAGAGGGGTCATTGAACATTTTGATCAGGAGAGTTTAAGGATCAGAGATTATTTAGGTATTGGGAGAAACCCTTTCTTCTCCCCCCAGTTTATATTTCATTGTGAATAAACCTCCATTACAGAAATACTCCTGGCGTCAGAATCCCCTAGTTCAATTCCCCCCTAGGGAGTGAGGATTTTCTGATTGAGAATTTGGGAGATAAAGTCCGGGCATGAATTATCCAGCCCCCTCCTTATGCCTCTGCTAAGCTATTCCTGCAGAGTGTATTCATTCTTGTTACTTGCACTCTGATTCTTACAGGATAGGTCCACAAGGAGGGTCTGCTTCCAAACGAGCTTGTAAGTGTGTAAGCAAGCCTGCCAAATTCAGAATCAAGTACTAGCATTCCCACTTGACTGCAAACCTCGGCTGCATTCTCCCAAAATACGTTTTATCTGCAGTAAAAGTGCCATTTTGATTCCTGCCTGTCTAACTCCCATGTTTCTTAATTAATTCCCACTTTGGGTGGAAGATGACTGGTGCTTATTAGCCTCTACCACATTAGAGATAAAATATCCATTTAGACAGAGGTAGAGGAAAAGCCTCACCAATCCAGACCCTAAAAATGATTTACCCACAAAAGCCTGTGCCTGATAAACTTTAGACTTTGCAATTAGGTGGATGCTGGAATAGTCAAGGCCGTAGGGCAGCAAATGAGAAATTTCTGGATATTTGAGTTCAGGTGTTGACGAACTATGACCCACCTGGTAAAATCAGGCCCAGCACCTGTTTTTCTAAATAAAGTTTTACTGGAACACAACTATATGTATTCATTTGCATATAACCCATGGCTGCCTTAGAATTTAGTTATACTCACCACTATGTTTATTTTGATCTACTTATCAGAATTAAGCAGTGGCCACAGAGACCATACGGTCTGCAAACCCTCAAACTGTTTCTGACTTCTGAGTGGTCATTGAGAATCAGATACTATTTACACAAGTTTAAGTTCACAAAAGCATAGTTTACCACACTGAAAGTTTGAGGTGGATTATGAAGAGAAAGGAAAGGTCTTCCTTATTATTTCCATCAAAATATTGGAAATGAAGAGAATCTGCCAAATAAATAATCATAATGAACTTAACGAACTATCCCTTATCTATTCATTCTGTCCATGCAATTAATTCTTGTGTTGCTAGATGCTGGATTCAGTCTGTGTTCTTGAATTCATCTGCTTTTGAACTAAAAAGGCTTTAAGCTTTAAGCTCTGAAGCCCACCCTTAGGAATTTCTACTCTGAATTTCGGTAATTAAAAATGGAGTCCTTTGCATGAGGCTCTGACATTGTCCTTTGTTGAGCACACACAAAAAAGGCGGTAAGCATCAGGGGAAAGCAGAAAATATTTGTGGATGAAATTAAATTAATCATAGCTTGTGTCCTTAATTTATTACAGTCATCAATAATATCCAAACGGAGGTATGCAAACTTCTCTATTGGAGGACAATACATAACTGTTTCATAAGGGTTTGACAAATGTTTCCCCTGAGGATAAGAACATATTATAGAGAGTGAAGACATTAATAAATCTCCAGGTACTTTTAATTCATAAAGTGTACAATCTCTGAAACATTTATATTAATGACATTTTACCTACATAAAATGATCCTTTGATTTAACAACTCTTCCCATGCAGCTCTGGAAATATCACTGAGCTAATTAAAAATTACAGACCATACCAAGTATACCTAATCACTTCTAGTATTTTTCTTTATATTACATGAAAGAATAAATCTTTGTGATTGTCCAGGGCTTTCTGGGAAATCCCCAAAATAGTTTTGGGTATAAAAGAAACTGCTTTTTTGGGGGGGGGGCAAATTTATTTATTTTGTATTAAGTTTTTAAATTTTAATTCCAGTATAGTTAACATACAGTGTTATATCTCTTTCAGGTGTACATTATAGTGGTTCAGTTTTTTTTCCAATTTAGAATACAATCTCAGGAAAATAAATTCAAGAGTTCTCAAAGTAGATTAAGATAGTATTATGGGCACCTGAGAAACAATAGTGTTTTAGTTAATTTGTTAACTTGGCTTAACCTTGGTTAAGCCAAGGTGTCCAGATAATTGGTCAAACATTATTCTGGATGTGTCTGTGGGGATGTTTTTGGCTGAGATTAACATTTAAATTGGTGGATTTTGAGTAGAGCAGGTTGCTCTCTATAATGCAGGTGGGCCACATCTAATTGGTTGAAGGCTTGACTTAGAACAAAAGGCTGACCTCTCTGGAACAAAAGGGAATCCTGTCAGCAGACAGCCTTTGGATTTAAACTGCAGCATCAGTTCTTCCCTGGGTCTCCAGCCTGCTGGAGACCCACTGTCTCCACTAGAATGGTCTTAATGACCCATATTAACTGTAACTTGTAACTAAATTACTTAACTTCCACTTTTATATGAAAAAATTGGGAGGTAGATGATTGATAATTATTTGTCCTTTTGCAAACATTTTAGCAGGCTTGCAAGGGTATCACATGGTACAACTGCCTGTAGCCACGTTTGCCTTTCTAAATGGATGAAAATGAATATCATCAATAATGTGACCCAGAGGTACATTCTCATATAACATATAAAAGTAAGAAATAAAAGTCTATAAATTAGGATATATATTATGATCAATGTTTGAGTATTCTATCTTACTTAGAGATTATCGAAGTGTGCAAAGATTAGCCAAATTTGATGTCAGACCTAGTTAAAGTTAACAGAGTATCTTGGGAGTTATTTTAAAGCTGAAACATTGTAGAACATGTTAAAATTTGTTGAAATTATATTTTAATTTAAGTGAACACATTATGTTACAATTTTCACCATCGTAGTGATTACGTAGGAGTAATATTGGCTAATTTGTTTTTTTTTAATTTTTTATTGTTATGTTAATCACCATATATTACATCATTTGTTTTGGTGTAGTGTTCCATGATTCATTGTTTGTTCATAACACCCAGTGCTCCATGCAGAATGTGCCCTCTTTAATACCCATCACCAGGCTAACCCATCCCCCTACCCTCCTCCCCTCTAGAAACCTCAGTTTGTTTTTCAGAGTCCATCATCTCTCCTGGTTCGTCTCCCCCTCTGACTTACTCCCCTTCATTCTTCCTCTCCTGCTATCTTCTTCTTTTTCTTTTTTCTTAAAATATGTTGCGTTATTTGTTTCAGAAGTACAGATCTGTGATTCAACAGTCTTACACAATTCACAGTGCTCACCGTAGCACAATACCCTCCCCAATGTCTATCACCCAGCCACCCCATCCCTCCCACCACCGACCACTCCAGCAACCCTCAGTTTGTTCCTGAGATTAAGAATTCCTCATATCAGTGAGGTCATATGATACATGTCTTTCTCTGATTGACTTATTTCACTCAGCATAACACCCTCCAGTTCCATCCATGTCGTTGCAAATGGCAAGATCTCATTCCTTTTGATGGCTGCATAATATTCCATTGTGTATATATACCACTTCTTCTTTATCCCTTCATCTGTCGATGGACATCTTGGCTCTTTGCACAGTTTGGCTATTGTGGACATTGCTGCTATAAACATTGGGGTGCATGTACCCCTTCATGTCCCTACATTTGTATCTTTGGGGTAAATACCCAGTAGTGCAATTGCTGGATCAAATGGTAGCTCTAATTTCAACTGTTTGAGGAACCTCCATACTGTTCTCCAGAGGGGTTGCACCAGCTTGCATTCCCACCAACAGTGTAGGAGGGTTCCCCTCTCTCCACATCCCCGCCAACATCTGTCATTTCCTGACTTGTTAATTTTAGCCAATCTGACGGGTGTGAGGTGGTATCTCATTGAGGTTTTGATTTGGATTTCCCTGATGCTGAGTGATGTTGAGCACGTTTTCATGTGTCTGTTGGCCATGAGGATGTCTTCTTTGGAAAAATGTCTGTTCATGTCTTCTGCCCATTTCTTGATTGGATTATTTGTTTTTTGGGTGTTGAGTTGGATAAGTTCTTTATAGATTTTGGATACTAGCCCTTTATCTGATAGGTCATTTGCAAATATTTTCTCCCATTCTGTCAGTTGTCTTTTGGTTTTGTGGACTGTTTCCTTTGCTGTGCAAAAGCTTTTTATCTTGATGAAATCCCAATAGTTCATTTTTGCCCTGGCTTCCCGTGCCTTTGGGGATGTTTCCAGGAAGAAGTTGCTGCGGCTGAGGTCGAAGAGGTTGCTACCTGTGTTCTCCTTTAGGATTTTGATGGACTCCTGTCTCACGTTTAGGTCTTTCAATCATTTGGAGTCTATTTTTGTGTGTGGTGTAAGGAAATGGTCCAGTTTCATTCTTCTGCATGTGGCTGTCCAATTTTCCCAACACCATTTGTTGAAGAGACTGTCTTTTTGCCATTGGACATTCTTTCCTGCTTTGTCAAAAATAAGTTGACCATAGAGTTGAGGGTCCATTTCTGGGCTCTCGATTCTGTTCCATTGATCTATGTGTCTGTTTTTGTGCCAGTACCATACTGTCTTGATGATGACAGCTTTGTAATAGAGCTGGAAGTCCGGAATTGTGATGCTGCCAGCTTTGCTTTTCTTTTTCAAGATTCCTCTGGCTATTCGGGGTCTCTTCTGGTTCCATACAAATGTTAGGATTATTTGTTCCATTTCTTTGAAAAAAGTGGATGGTATTTTGATGGGGATTGCATTGAATGTGTAGATTGCTCTAGGTAGAATTGACATCTTCACAATGTTGGTTCTCCCAATCCATGAGCATGGAACGTTTTTCCATTTCTTTGTGTCTTCTTCAATTTCTTTCCTGAGTATTTTATAGTTTTCTGAGTACAGATCCTTTGCCTCTTTGGTTAAATTTATTCCTAGGTATCTTATGGTTTTGGGTGCAATTGTGAATGGGATCGACTCCTTGATTTGTCTCTCTTCTGTCTTGTTGTTGGTGTATAGGAATGCCACTGATTTCTCTGCATTGATTTTATAGCCTGCTACTTGATTGAATTCCTGTATGAGTTCTAGCAGTTTTGGGGTGGAGTCTTTTGGGTTTTCCACATAAAGTATCATATCATCTGCAAAGAGTGAGAGTTTGACTTCCTCTTTGCCGATTTGGATGCCTTTGATTTCTTTTTGTTGTCTGATTGCTGTGGCTAGGACTTCTAATACTATGTTGAATAGCAGTGGTGAGAGTGGACATCCCTGCCGCATTCCTGACCTTAAGGGAAAAGCTCTTAGCTTTTCCCCATTGAGAATGATATTCGCTGTAGGTTTTTCCTAGATGGCTTTTATGATATTGAGGTATGTACCCTCTATCCCTATACTCTGAAGAGTTTTGATCAAGAAAGGATGCTGTACTTTGTCAAATGCTTTTTCTGCATCTATTGAGAGGATCGTATGATTCTTGTTCTTTTTTTTGTTAATGTATTGTATCACGTTGATTGATTTGCAGATGTTGAACCAGCCTTGCAGCCCAGGGATAAATCCCACTTGGTCATGGTGAATAATCCTTTTAATGTACTGTTGGATCCTATTGGCTAGTATTTTCGTGAGAATTTTTGCATCCATGTTCATCAAGGATATTGGTCTATAATTCTCCTTTTTGATGGGATCTTTGTCTGGTTTTGGGATCAAGGTAATGGTGGCCTCATAAAATGAATTTGGAAGTTTTCCTTCCATTTCTATTTTTTGGAACAGTTCAGGAGAATAGGTATTAATTCTTCTTGAAATGTCTGATAGAATTGCCCTGGGAAGCCATCTGGCCCTGGGCTTTTGTTTCTTGGGAGATTTTTGATGACTGCTTCAATTTCCTTAGTGGTTATAGGTCTGTTCAGGTTTTCTATTTCTTCCTGGTTCAGTTTTGGTAGTTGATACATCTCTAGGAATGCACCCATTTCTTCCAGGTTATCTAATTTGCTGGCATAGAGTTGCTCATAATATGTTCTTATAATTGTTTGTATTTCTTTGGTGTTGGTTGTGATGTCTCCTCTTTCATTCATGATTTTGTTGATTTGGGTCCTTTCTCTTTTCTTTTTGATCAGTCTGGCCAAGGGTTTATCAATCTTGTTAATTCTTTCAAAGAACCAGCTCCTAGTTTTGTTGATCTGTTCTACTGTTCTTTTGGTTTCTAGTTCATTGATTTCTGCTCTGATCTTTATTATTTCTCTTCTCCTGCTGGGTTTAGGTTTTATTTGCTGTTCTTTCTCCAGCTCCTTTAGGTGTAGGGTTAGGTTGTGTATTTGACACCTTTCTTGTTTCTTGAGAAAGGCTTGTATTGCTCTATACTTTCCTCTCAGGACTGCGTTTGCTGCATCCCAAAGATTTTGGACAGTTGTGTTTTCCTTTTCATTGGTTTCCATGAATTTTTTTAATTCTTCTTTAATTTCCTGGTTGACCCATTCATTCTTTAGGAGGATGTTCTTTAGCCTCCATGTATGTGAGTTCTTTCCGACTTTCCTCTTGTGATTGAGTTCTAGTTTCAAAGCATTGTGGTCTGAAAATATGCAGGGAATGATCCCAGTCTTTTGGTACCGGTTGAGACCTGATTTGTGACCTAGGATGTGATCAATTCTGGAGAATGTTCCATGGGCACTCGAGAAGAATGTGTATTCCGTTGCTTTGGGATGGAATGTTCTGAATATGTCTGTGAAGTCCATTTGGTCCAGTGTGTCATTTAAAGTCTTTATTTCCTTGTTGATCTTTTGCTTAGATGATCTGTCCATTTCAGTCAGGGGGGTGTTAAAGTCCCCCACTATTATTGTATTGTTGTCAATGTGTTTCTTTGCTTTTGTTATTAATTGTCTTATATAATTGGCTGCTCCCACGTTCAGGGCATAGATATTTACAATTGTTAGATCTTCTTGTTGGATAGACCCTTTAAGTAGGATATAGTGTCCTTCCTCATCTCTTATTACAGTCTTTGTTTTAAAATCTAGTTTGTCTGATCTAAGGATTGCCACCCCAGCTTTCTTTTGGTGTCCATTAGCATGGTAAATGGTTTTCCACCCCCTCACTTTCAATCTGGGGGTGTCTTTGGGTCTAAAATGCGTCTCTTGCAGACAGCATATGGATGGGTCTTGTTTTTTAATCCAATCTGATAGCCTGTGTCTTTTGATTGGGGCATTTAGCCCATTTACATTCAGGGTAACTATTGAAAGGTATGAATTTATTGCCATTGTATTGCCTGTAAGGTGACTGTAACTGTATATTGTCTGTGTTCCTTTCTGGTCTATGCTGCTTTTAGGTTCTCTCTTTGCTTAGAGGACCCCTTTCAATATTTCTTGTAGGGTTGGTTTTGTGTTTGCAAATTCCTTTAGTTTTTGTTTGTCCTGGAAGCTTTTTATCTCTCCTTCTATTTTCAATGACAGCCTAGCTGGATATAGTATTCTTGGCTGCATATTTTACTCATTTAGTGCTCTGAAGATATCATGCCAGTCCTTTCTGGCCTGCCCGGTCTCTGTGGATAGGCCTGTTGCCAATCTAATGTTTCTACCATTATAGGTTACATATCTCTTCTCCCAATCTGCTTTCAAGATTTTCTCTTTGTCACTGAGACTCGTAAGTTTTACTATTAGATGTCGGGTGTTGACCTATTTTTATTGATTTTGAGAGGGGTTCTCTGTGCCTCCTGGATTTTGATGCCTGTTTCCTTCCTCACATTAGGGAAGTTCTCTGCTATTATTTGCTCCAATATACCTTCTGCCCCTCTCTCTCTTTCTTCGTCTTCTGGGATCCCAATTATTCTAATGTTGTTTCGTCTTATCGTATCATTTATCTCTCGAATTCTGCCCTCGTGATCCTGTAGTTGTTTATCTCTCTTTTTCTCAGCCTCTTTATTTTCCATCATTTGGTCTTCTATATCACTGATTCTCTCTTCTGCCTCATTTATCCTAGCAGTTAGTGCCCCCATTTTTGATTGCACCTCATCAATAGCCTTTTTGATTTCGACTTGGTTAGATTTTAGTTCTTTTATTTCTCCAGAAAGGGTTTCTCTAATAACTTCCACGGTTTTTTCAAGTCCAGCTAGTATCTTTAAAGTCATGATTCTGAACTCTAGGTCTGACATCGTACTAATGTCCGTATTGAGTAGGTCCCTGCCTGACGTTACTACCTCTTGTTCTTTTTGCTGAGGTGATTTTTTTCGTCTTGTCATTTTGTCCAGAGGAGAATAGATGAATGAGAGAACAAAATGCTAACAGGTTTATAATGTCCCCAGAAAATATACTTTATATAAGCAGAAAAGACCTGAAACCAGGGGAAAAGAAAGGGAAAGAAAGAAAAAAGAAAGAGAAAAAAAAAGAATAAAAGATAAAAACAAAAACAGAACAATACAAAAAAAGCAGAATGTGATCAAATATGATCAGGCTAGTGCATAGATCAGTGCCACACACTAGATTTTGGGCATATTTTGATCTGTTAGAAAAAAGTGCCTCCTAAAATTTTAAAGGAAGAAAGACATATATGTACAAAATAAGGGTTGATACAATGAAGGGATAGAAGATGACTGTAAAGATGAAAATTATAAAAGATTTTATAAAAGGACTTGATAAGATAAGAAGTTATTTGAAAAAAGAAAGAAGATTTAAAAAAAAAAGAAAAAAGGGAGAGAATGTGATCAGGCAGGAGACTAGAACAGAGCCATATACTAGTGATTTAGGGTATATTTTTATCTGTTGGAAGAAACTGTATCTCAAAATTTTCAAGAGAGAACAACTTATATATATATGCCAAAAATAAGGGTAAGTATTATGAAGGGATAAAATATGACTCTAAAAATGAAAAATAAAAAATGTTTTTTTTTTTAAAGAGATTGATAAGATGTTGGTTGACAAAGGGAAAAAGAAAAAAAAACAGTTAAAAATTAACTTTGAGCCATCAAAAGGAATGAGATCTTGCCATTTGCAACGACGTGGATGGAACTGGAGGGTGTTATGCTGAGTGAAATAAGTCAATCAGAGAAAGACATGTATCACATGACCTCACTGATATGAGGAATTCTTAATCTCAGGAAACAAACTGAGTGTTACTGGAGTGGTTGGGGGTGGGAGGGATGGGATGGCTGGGTGATAGACATTGGGGAGGGTATGTGCTACGGTGAGCGCTGTGAATTGTGCAAGACTGTTGAATCACAGATCTGTACTTCTGAAACAAATAACGCAACATATTTTAAGAAAAAAGGAAAAGAAGAAGATAACAGGAGAGGAAGAAAAGGGGAGTATGTCAGAGGGGGAGACGAACCATGAGAGATGATGGACTCTGAAAAACTGAGGGTTCTAGAGGGTAGGGGGGTGGGGGGATGGGTTAGCCTGGTGATGGGTATTGAGGAGGGCACGTTTTGCATGGTGCACTGGGTGTTATGAACAAACAATGAATCATGGAACACTGCATCAAAAACTAATGATGTAATATATGGTGATTAACATAACAATAAAAAAAATTAAAAAAAAATTAACTTTGATGAACTAATGAATCGTGGTAAAAAAAAGCCATGAATCTATGTGCAGTATTCCCCTAGCGCTGGAGTTCTCCCATTCTCCTAGATCGATCAACTTGGTCTTGGCTTGCTGGCTGTTCGTGCTGATCTTCTGGGGGAGGGGCCTGTTGCCGTGGTTCCCAAATGTCTTTGCCGGAGGCGGAATTGCCCCGCCATTGTCGGTCCGGGCTAAGCAAGCTGCTCCGGTTTGCTCTCAGGAGGTTTTGTTCCCTGCAAGCTCTCCGTACAGCCTTGGAGGACCAGGGCAAAAATGGTGGCCTCCCAATCTCCACTCAGAGGAGCGGAGAATTCGGAACCCTGCTCCTGAGTGCGCCCCCAGAGAAAAGCAGTCACTCCCGTGTCCCCGGTCTCTGGCCGCTCTCCGTGCTCACCCGGCCTGTGACCGAGCGTTTCTATCTCTGGCACCCGACCCCGTGTGGAGTCTCCAAACCCAGCAGATCCTTGCGGTGCACTCCCGCGCCACTCCTCCCCGGGAAGGAAGGGGAGTCTCCCCAGCTCTGCCGCTTGTTGGGTTCCTGGTGGAGGAGCAGTGGCCCGACTGGGCCGCGGATCACAGTTTATGGCAACCCCGAGCTGAGAGCCCGCGCCTCTGCTCCGTCTCTGCAGCCGGCTTCCCCGCTCTGATACCTGGGAACTCTGCCGCACTCAGGCTCCCCCGGTCTTTCTGTGACCCCAAGGGTCCTGAGACCACACTGTCCCGCGAGGGTTCCACCCCCCACTTAGCCACTGGAGCGACGTCCCTCAGCGGAGCCGACTTCTAAAAGGTCCGATTTTGTGCTCCGCGGCTCTAGCACTTGCCAGAAGCGGCCGGCGGAGGCCCCTCCCCCGCTGTCTCTCCTCCCGAATATCGCCTCGGATTCACTTCTCCGCACGTCCTACCTTCCAGTAAGTGGTCGCTTCTCTGTTCAGATAGTTGTTGCTACTCTCCTCTTTGATCTCCTATTGAGTTCGTAGGTGTTCAGAATGGTTTGATCCCTATTCAGCTGAATTCCTGAGACCAGACGAAATCTAGGTCTCCTACTCCTCCGCCATCTTGCTCCGCCCCCCTAATATTGGCTAATTTGATCACTAAGCCAATATAAGAAATTTAGGAAATTCAGAATAACTAATTCCTTCGTGAGAGAATAATTCAAAAATTTTAAAAGTAAAACATCTGCTTATACATATTTAAAATACATCCATATTTAAAAATATGGATGTTTTCAAATGAAAATGACCAAACCAGTGTCCTTAATTACACAAATTTGGATTTTTATATAAAAATACTTTTGAGTTAGTGATTTCTACAAGAAGGAATTTTTATCCCTATAAAAATACAAAGTATGAGATGTTTAGTTTCTTAATTTTCTAGGAAAATATTCTGAATTCTGGAAAAAGATTTATGTAAGCATTTATTATTCTCTCTAAACTAATTCAACTATAGCTCCTTTAATTTAAAGTGCTTTATGATCTAATTTCTTAATATACTCTAGAGGTAGAAAACTGTTTCACATTCACACACTGAGAGATAAAGACTTTCCACACTTACGGATACAATTTTACAACTTTAGACATGGGTCAAAGTAAACACCAAAACTCACCCGACTAGATCTCAAAGATTTATTCTCCTTCTCAGAGAGCATATAGATTTTTATTTGAGCTCCTGAGTAGACAGTAAGACAAAAGTTAATAAACCAGAATCTCTGCTGGGTCTCACTTTAGAAGAGATCCCCATCATCCAAGAGAGATCACCAAAGAGTCAGATGTTAAGACTAGGTTGCCAATCAGTGCTGCCATATAAGGGGAAGAGTTCCTCAGCCATGCACAAGTCAGACCCAGAACCAAGGTTGGTTAAGTATAGAAGCAGAAACAAAAACACAGAATGAGATAAAAAAGATCACAAAAAAGAGTCGGGGCTGGTTAAACTGTAGTGCCTCTTGAGACTCGCTACAGGAACCAAGAAACGACATTCTTGGACTTAATCCATGAAATGGACAATTACAGTTTAATTGGCTCTGTGGGCATCTCAGTGGGACCTCCCAAACTGTTTAAGAACAGTTTGCAAAAAGTTAAAAACATGACTCTCATTCAAATACGGAAGGATTACTTCTCAAACATTCATAATTGTTCATTATTGAGGGAACCAGTAAAAACGTAAACTTGGTTCAAAGTGGACAGCTTTGAGGAATTAGGCGTATTCTATAGGCATTAAAGAAAGGAACGTTAGAATAAGATTGCTAGAGTAGATACCACATCGGTTAATGTCCTTCCGGGTAATAAAACTTAACCTTTGGGATTATCTTCTCTGCCAGACAAATATGCTCGTTAACCCAAACTTTACAATGTCTGGGCTTTAATCAAATTGTAATAGGAAAGCCAAACATAAACAAATTCCCCAAGAAAATTAAATCATCCTTGGGCTGGCCTATTAAACAATGCTTCTGTATGATATTGAAAGAAATTACCATCCTCCCCCTTTGATTTTTTTCCAGGTTTTAGATAATTTTTCCTGCTATTTTATTGCCCCTGTTCTGTTTATATGACTCAAATGTTTTGATTTTGCAAACTATTCCAGTTCCTCTTGAATTTCCCGAGCTGGCTTGATTCCCAGAGATCAAGAGTTATAGACATTTAAATGTAAATTATTTAAATTTCTTTTCTAGCCTTTGAGTTTTTAGTAATTCCATTGATAATGATTGTAACAATTCCAATAATAATAATTCCATTTTTTTTCTCTATCATCCCAAGATAATGGCATATTCTTTTAATAATAAAGACTTCCTTCATTTTCATTTGTTTATGTCAACAATCTATTCTTCTCCAGAAGAAGCTGTAATGTGGGACTCCGAAGTCTAAACCTCCTTCTAAACCTATGTGATTAGTTATTCAGTTTACTCTGGGGTGACTTTGAACCTGTGAATCAGCTACACGAATGCAAAGTTATTCCTTCTACATTTCCCTCTTCAGAATAACATGAGATAAAATTATGGGTAGCTGAGCTAGGACACACTTTTACTGGTTTCAAAATTTAAAACTCGCATCTCACATAATAATGCTCTGTTGCACAAATGGAAAGTAGCTACCTTTGAAGTTTAAAGTCTAGACCTACCTTCTGGACTGAGAAACACACCTGGAGGAGCCCCCATTATTCTGCACCATCCCTTCCTCGATTCGGCCCCAGCAACTCCCTGTTCTACCACAATGCCCAAAGGGTAGATAAGAAGGACTCTTTCCTTTGATCAAATCCTTGCCAGAAATGGTACAGTTTGCACATGTTTACTAAGCACCCCCCCCCATTTGTTTGGCATTTTGCTAAGGTCTGTGGGTGTTAAGAAAGTCTGCTCACCTGCATGCAAAACTGCCATAAACGGCAGTGACTTACAAAGGTCAAAATCCCGTATGGTTTCCTTCTAAAACCTAAAGCTGAAATCCACCTTTACAGGTTGCTCTAGTTACAAGCCAACCACACAACTATAAAAACCAGTCCCATGGCATAAGGTCAAAACCTCACAATATTCAGGGTTGCTAACATCTACTACCTCGAGCCTTCAATCCTGGACCCTTTGGAGCCTTAATCTACAGGTACTACTTGGTTTTCCAAGTTGCAATCCTTGTGTATTTCTGAAGATGTCCAACCCATTAAACAGGATGTTGGGGTTCATAGGGAGGGCAAATAGTTTCTCATTTGTTTCTTGTCCCAGTTTAGACCCTGAGAGGCAGCCTATGGAGTGACTGGGCTGAAGATGAACGCGTTGTCTTTATTAGTAAAGAAGTAGTTGGAGAATGTGGCTTAGGTGTGAAGGTCATGTGGTCTTGCTAGAGAGTGTGTGCGATGCATGAACACTTCTTCCTCCCACTGCCCTCAAACCAAAGGCAGAGTTCATAGTCATGGTGCAGTGGGAGAGGGCCCATGAGTGGAGCCTACTAGACTACATAGCTAAGGTGGATATGGATCAGTTACTCTTCTGGGGAATGGAGGAGGAAAAGGAGGGCAGGAATGTCCTCTGACAGCACATGAAGGCCAACATGAGGCGCAGGGAACTACGCCTCATTTTTGAGGTCAGGACCTTGGAAGAAAGAACCTGACAGGCCTTGGGATCCTTGAATTTCCCATGCATGCATTATTCACTCCTTTGTTCATTCAAAAATATTGATATTTTACTACGTGCTCCACATTGTACTAGCAACTGGAACACAACAATAAATAAGACTCACATGGTTTCCTCTCTCATAAAATTTCCAATCTAATGTGAAAAACAGAAATTGGACAAATGCTTAGTCACATCGGGACTTGCCAAAATGCAAGAAAACACAGGGCTCTTAGGGACTTTTCTCTCCAAAATGAAAGAAAATCCAAATCAAAATGGCTTAAGCAAGATAAAAAAAATCAATAAATCAATCAATAAAAAATTTTTAAAAATGAGGGAGGGTGCTATTTGCTCACATAATTAAAAAGTTGAAATCTGTAGGTATATCTGGCAATAGGAGTTCCAAAGCCATCTGAATCTGGTTTATTTTTCTCCATTTCACAAGTCTGTTCCTACTGTGTGGATGCCCTTTTCAGAAGACTTGTAGATGCAGTAGCCTTAGATCTTATATTTCAACTTTAAGCCCAATGGAGAAGAGCAAGAATCTTTATTCCGTAGCATGGAGGACATTAGGAGAAGGAAGGGAAAAATGAAGGGGCGCGGAATCAGACCGGGAAACGAACCATGAGAGACTATGGACTCCGAGAAACAAACTGAGGGTTTTAGAGGGGAGGGGGGTGGGGGGGATGGGTTAGCACAGTGATGGGTATTAAGGAGGGCCTGAGATTCTCTCTCTCCCTCTCCCTCTGCCCCCACCCCATGTGTGTACTCTCTCAAATAAATAAATCTTTAAAAAAATGTCTGATTGGTTAATAAACCCATCTCTGTACCAATCATTTTAGCTTAGGTCTAGACTCCATGGATCCCCACCAGGAGACTATGGTCTATGAGTGAGGGGAAGGCACATGGTTTCCCAGAAATGATGAAATAGGCTTATTATTAGAAAGCTGAATGGATACAGGGGTACAAAAGCCACAGATGTTCACCATGAGTGAATTAGCTTAGGGACAACAGAGAAGGCTTCTTTTTGGAAGACATAGTATTTGTGATCTGAAGGATGTATAGAAGTTAGTTATGTTTTAGAGAAGGTGAAAAGCCATCCAGGTTGAGGGAACAGCATGTGAAAGATTTCCAGGGAGTGTGGTAGGGAAGAACATGGTGTATTTCAGGCCAGTACGATTAAAAAAATAAATAAAGATGGTCAGGGACAGGAGAGTAGGTTGGAAATGTAATAGGCATCAGATTATGTCAGGTGTTGTAGATCACAGTAAAGCCTTTATCTTTTTGGTTTTAATGTAGCTATATGGATCAAGAGATGGTGGACAGAGGACTAAATGAGAACACAGATTAAGGAAATTTACCAGGGTGACTATAGTATTCCACAGGCAACTTTCCATTACAATCCCAAGGATCTACCTGATTTTTATTTTAATTTTTAATTTTTTTAAGATTTTATTTTATTTTTAAAAATTTTTTATTTAAATTCAATTTAATTAACATATAGTGTATTAGTTTCAGAGGTAGAATTTAGAGATTCATTAGTTGCATATAACATCCAATGCTCATTCCATCGAGTGCCTTCCTTTATGCCTGTCACCGAGTTACCCCATTCCCCTCACCCCCCTCCCCTCCAGCAACCCTCAGTTTGTTTCCTATGATTAAGAGTCTCTTAAGGTTTGTCTCCCTCTCTGATTTCATCTTGTTTTATTTTTCTCTCTCTTCCCTTATGATCCACTGTTTTTTTCCTTAAATTCCACATATGTGTGAAATCTTTTGATATTTGTCTTTCTCTGACTGACTTATTTCACTTAGCTTAACACCCTCTAGTTCCATCCATGTCATTGTAAATGGCAAGATTTCATTCTTTTTGATAGCTGAGTAATATTCCATTGTATATATACACCACATCTTTATCCATTCATCTGTCGATGGACATCTCGGCTCTTTCCATAGTTTGGCTCTTGTGGACATTGCTGCTATAAACGTTGGGGTGCATGTGCCCTTTTGAATCACTATGTTTGTATCCTTTGGATAAGTACCTAGTAGTGCAATTGTTGGGTTGCAGGGTAGCTCTATTTTTAACATCTTGAGGAACCTCCATACTATTCTCCAGAGTGGCCGCACCAGCTTGCATTCCCACCAACAGTTTAAGAGGGTTCCCCTTTTTCCACAGCCTCGCCAACATCTGTTGTTTCCTGACTTGTTAATTTTAGCCATTGTGACAGGTGTGAGGTGGTATCCCACTGTGGTTTTGATTTGTATTTCCCTGATGCCGAGTAATGTTGAGCAATTTTTCATGTGTCTGTTGGATCTGCCCGATTTTTAAAATGTTCTTAAATGTAGGTAGATATTTCTAATATTTCCTGAAATAAGTGGTCCTTTAGCTGGGCATTAGAAATTATTGTGCTCACTAGAGATGTTTGATGTAATGGAACTTAGTGGGAATAGAATATGACCTGACATCCTGAGAAAAAATATTACCATCATTCTCTTATGATTTAGACTCGCATACCCTTCAAGTCACTTTTTTTCTCTTTCAATGGTTGAAACTGGGCCAGTTCTTAGCAATAGTTAAGTACGATATTGAGAAAAGAAGAATGAGTGTACAATATCTCAACATAGACATAATTTCACCCAACATGAGGTGTGAGGACTGAAGCATAGGATGAGTATCCGGCCCCATTCCCCTTAGAGATTGAGGTGTCTCGGAGGACAGAAAAATCTTACAAAACAGCCCACAGAAATATCAGCCAGATCCTTTCACCGTACCATTCTCCAGATTATTAAGTGATCAAAAGCTACTGCGGAGATAAGGGGACACATCAAGTTGCTTCCAGTGCTGTAGTGAGAAAGCAAATGACTGAAAACCATCTGTTGCCCAGCCAGATTGAGATGGAACCAAAGCCCCCCTTCCGAGGGAAATGGAAGAGTCAGAAAGAAGTGTTATAGAGACAGTCTGGAAGGAGATTAAATTGTGGGGTGGATCCTCTTGCTAAGGTAGGATTAGCAGAGTGGTTTGGCAATATTTTCCCAAGCTTTCTTTCCTGGAGCAATGGCAGATTGCTGAAATTGGTAGAATCTGCCATCTCTCAGGGAAATCTGCCATCTCTTAGGGGAAAAAGTTGTAACTATGTGAAATGACAGATGTTAACTAAACTTACTGTGGAAACCATTTTGCAAAATATACACAACGAATCATTCTGGCATACACCTTACACTAATACAATGCTGTATGCCAGTTATATCTCAATAAAACTGGGGAGAACAGAAGACTAGGATGTGACGGAGGAAAAAAAAAAAACTTGTTGATGCCAGATATGCGCAGCTGCTGATTCAGAAATATAGGAAATGTTGGACTAAGGGGGGAAAAAAGGGAAGAATGGATATTAATGGGTAGAACTCTCTTAGGGGTAGGAAGATGTGGAATAGAGCCTCAGCATCATGGATTCAAAAGCACAGAAAAGGTAAGTGGAGATCTTAGAGACAGGGATGTAACAAGACATGTTCAAGAGCTCTCCTAGTAGTGATCCACCCTGAGAAAAAGGTAGAGATGACCCTTGTTCCTTGAGTTTGTCAGAATGTTTCTGGCAAGGAAGGCACGGATGGTTTAATGGTTTAGGGTTGTGTGCAAAAGTGCCTTGGTTTGGGGACAGGCACATCTGAATGTATACAGTGTGTCTCTTTGCTTCTTGTGGTAAGGCCACCCCTCCCCTGACTTGTAAACAAAATAAAGGAACTATTCTAGTAAGGAGCCAGTTATTTCAAAGTTGGCCAGAAGAAGAGGTTGAAAAATTAGGCTGGGCTGAAAGGAAATCCAGCCATGATTTTTTGAATTGGGGTCAAATTTTGGAGCTTTAATACTAAACTCTTTTGGACAATTTCTATCTGATATATCATTACTGGCCTGTGTCTAGTGTCAGAAGAGATTTGTAAGCCTTCTGGGGGCTAACAGGATTGAAAAACTGCTACAAGATTGTTGAAAAGCTGCTACAAGATTGTTTCAACCAATCTTTTAAGGATGAGTGCTTCTTTTCAATATTTCTTTTTGGGATCCCAAATGCCATGCTAATGACCAGGACTGGTCCCTTAGTTATTTGGGGTCAGATGAAATCTGGCAGAGCAGCAATAAGCTTTGGTTTTGCAAATTGATGATTGCCCAACTTGAGGAATGGATAACAGTTCCTTTTTAAAGAATGGCTTTCTCAGCAAATGGGAACCACAAAAAAGTTAGGAAGATCTTGACGCAAAGCAGCAGGCATGAGTCAAATTCTTAGGAATAATACAGTGAGTGGCTGGGGGTTCTCCTTACTGTAAGCAAGAGTGTGTACTGCAGCTCTTATAAGCTAATTTACAGTGTTACTCATCTTTCTCATCTTTCTTCTACCTCTTCTCAGCTTTGCTCCAAATCAGAAGGTTTGGTCTTTGGTTGCTGGGTTCTGGAAACCTAGTTTCCCCACCATTCTTTTCGCCTTTATCTTTAGAAGAGAATGAAGGAGGCAGACAGAATGAGATCTGCCTGCCAGGAGCAGGGCAGAATGAACTGTTTTACATGTGTGTAAGTGTAGGGGAAGGGCACTGTTCACCGACTAGAATGATTGCTCAGAAACAGAAGAGGGAGATGTGGGGGAGAGGTGATGGGAAAGCCACCGGCCGGGAAGGAAGGGTGGAAGGGGTGCGGTCCTCTGGTCATGGTCAAGGAGGGGAATGCTGTTTTCAGAGCTCAGCCTGCTTTGAGGTTGCCTATATCACCCAAGTTTATCTCTTCTGTCCTGTCGACATCAGCAAATTTTCTTGTGGCCTTTCTCTCCTTCTTTCTCTCTGCCTTCTTCTTCTTCTTCTTCTTCTTTTTCTTCTTCTTCTTCTTCTTCTTCTTCTTCTTCTTCTTCTTCTTCTTTCTTCTTCTTCTTCTTCTTCTTCTTCTTCTTCTTCTTCTTCTTCTTCTTCGGCTCTTGTTTAGCTAATCATAAATTTCTCTAGAACCTTCCATTCTGATCTTTTACCTTTCTTCTTCCTTTTCCCACTATTGCCCCAGCAAAGACAAGGTGTGTTTGGAAGCAATTTAATGAACAGGCAGTCAGGGGCAGGGTGTGGGGAGGATAGGGAACCTAGATATGAAATGGGAACCACTGGTGGCTTTGTGAGTGGTAGACGGCACTAACTTCCATTCCTTTCTTTTTGTCTTTTTGCCCCTCCACCCCTAACCTTGCCATGTTGCTCTGAAATGTGGATGATAGTTTATTAGATAAATATGTTTCTTTTCTTACCCTCAGAGGCACACGCACTTCTCTATGCAGAGGAATCAAGAATGATTCACATAAAATAACAGGCTAAGGCATTCCAAGGTGTGTGTTTTTACATGTTCACTAATATAGTAATATCTCTGTTAATGTATCTGTGTGTATATGGTCTCACCAGGAGTTGGACAGATTCGACCAGCTTCTGTGGTTCTCCCCAACCCTTCCCTCAGAAGTAGGCACTGGTACATAGGCAAACTGGGAAATTCAAAGCCCTGGCCAAAGGCATGCTGGGAAATTCAATACCCTGGCCAAAGGCATGCTGGGAAATTCGATGCCCTGGCCAAGGATGGTTTGAAGAAATAGTGAGTGGAGCAGCTCTTTCCTCTTCTCACAGAACTCCCTGGTTTAGGAAAGAACAGTAAAGACTCCTGGGGATGACTGAGTCTAAGCATCTTCATTTTACAGAAAGGGAAACTGAGGACCAGAGAAGAGACGTGACTTGTGCAGGACTCCTATTTATGGTACAGTGGAGACTAGCACTTAGATCCCAGACCCCTTGTCTAGTGTCCTTTTAGGTCAACAGCAAAGCACTCAGGGACCCTTCCTCCCTCTTTCCAAACCCTGGAGCAGTGAGGGGACAGACCTGGGGGCTTTGCCTCCAATTTTTTCCTTCACTTCTCAGGCTCATCAGCTTCTGCATGAGAGACTTTTGCAATCTCTTCTTGTTTCCTGAGATTCCTGGTTCACGGTCCAGGCTAACACCAGAGAATTCCTTCCCAGGGGCAGCCAGGGCATGTCAGCAGTTTTTATCTTCCCTGGGACAGAAGTGGCAGGACCTCAGAACTCTTGCTTCTTAAGACTCAGCTCAATCTCTACCTGACTCAGCAGGGGTTTCTGGAATCTCCCCTCTGCATGCCGACCAACACTCAGGTCGGCACTAACCAGAAGCAGTAGGTTGCCTCTCTGTTTCTGTAATTAGAACACCAAAAAAGCTGACGATGACCATTGAGACAGAAAATGCACAACACGTAAACACAGCATTCTCCGCTCTATAAATAACCCTAATTAAAATGAAAACACCCGCATCGCCCCCTCTTCTTTTTTCTGTTGGACATCATGGGAGGTCCTCTGGCCCTTGCCAACAATAACCAGGCTCTGAGAAAGAGACATTTCTCAGCTTCTTCCATTTTTCTCACTAACTCAAATCTGATTCTTTTCTGAGGGGGAATGCTGGTCCCTCTCTGTTTCCCCTTCTGTCTTTTAAGTTGACTTTGAGAGCCCCCATCTGATTCTGTCTTCCCTCCTAACGTTCCAGGCATTATCCAGTTGATTTATGAACGAAGTTCAGCAGGGTTTAATTCATCATGCAATTAAAATAGTGCCATGAGGTTTTCCCTTGGAGAGAGGAACTGTGGCTATCCCAGTCTCATTTTTAAAAGGGACCAGATAACATTAGACAGAGTACAGAAGTCTCTGTCTCCTGGAAATCAGTGGGAGTGGAAGGGGGTGACTCAGTTGCCTGAGGGGGCTCTGAGGGAGGGCTCCGGAGCGGACGAGTCTCCATGCACAGAAGGGGCAGGGGTGCTGCTCAACAGTGAGCTGACTGCATGCATAGAGCTCACCAAGGTCCCTGCCCTGGCCCTTCCTTCCGGGTCCCAAGAAAGAGGGGCCTGAGGTTTTCACATCCCACCCTGCAGCCTGCAGGGATCATAGGGGGCCACACTGAATGGCTCTAGGGGTCCTGGGTGGAGAAGGCAGTGAGGGAAGGGGTCTGGAACCAGAGGAGTCACAAAATCACCCAGATGAAAATGAGAGCCTATCAAAATTTCAACCTAAAAAGTATTGTCACTAAACTCCTAATTCTGTAAACAAAAGAAACAGATTCTGAGAAGGCTTTACTCGTTCAAGTTCGCATCAATAGTCAGTGGCAGAGCCAGGGCCGCTCATAAATGAACAGATTCTAGGTGGTCTCTTCAAAATCACGCTCTGCGTTTGTACATCTCATGCCAACTTTAGATCTCCAAACACTCCCACACAGTTAGGCCACAGCTATTCATTGAGTATAAATATTTAGTGCCCCTCTGTGCTTCTAAGCATCCTGCGAATAACTCTGATTCTCCTAAATGACATTGAACTCGTCTGTTTCTAACTAGGTCTTCCGCTGGTTGTAAAGATTGAAACTATGTCATACTCACATTCACATTGCTGGTATCTATGTTTGCAGAATTGTACCCATTTTCTTCAGACCAAACTCTGTTCCGGATGCCTAAGAAGACATCAAAGAAAGCAAGCATATTCCCCTTTATTCTAGCAGCTTATGGCCTAATGGGAGGTATGTATAAAGTACATGTCTGGCCGGTTTACCCCTTTATACAAGAGCATCTTCAAAAATAATACCTGTTAAAGAAAATTCAAAAACATTACCATCGCGTCTTTTTTTTTTTTTTAATGAGAGAGAGAGAGTATGAGCAGGGTGAAAGGGAGAAGCAGGCTCCCCGCTGAACAAGGAGCCCGATGTGGGACTGGATCTTAGGACCCTGGGATCATGACCTGAGCCAAAGGTAGACACTTAACCGTCTGAGCCCCCCAGGTGCCCCCAAAGTGATCCTTTTCTTGGGCTTATCATCTACTCACTGTCCCTACTCACTTACATGTATTTCAACTATACGGACAATTTCAGGTACCCTGGGAAGCCTGCTCCATCCCCAGCCTTCCTTGCTTTCCATCTGGAGCCCTGTGTTGAAATCCACTTTATCCTTCAAGATCCGTTTCAGATACTATTTCTTCCTGGTCAGTTTTATCCAGGGCCGGCTTTGGATGTCCTTCAGCATGCACTCTGTCCCTTTCTCCTGACACTTCAGAGCCTTTTGCGTCATGGTAGCTGATTGTGTCACGTGAATGATCCCTCTGGTTCCTTCCCCAGCCTTCGTACTCCTCACATCTAACTAATTTATAATTCAGGAACTGTCAGTGCCCAACAAATGGGAGGGCAAATACCACACTCAGTTCACACTTGGATAAACCAATCTACGTCAGTAGACTGGAGTTCCTGTAGGATGGGGATTTTATCTTGCCTTTGCATCCCCACCACATCTAGTACAAGTCTTTCTTCCAGTAGCATGGGCTGAACTCATGCTTGTTGACCAAAAGAACAACTAGTAATTACAAAATAGCATGGCAAATTGCAAACGTATAGCATGTTTTTGGAAGATACTGACCTAAGAAGTGGAGTTAAGCAGTAGAAGCTCTGTGTTCCCTTGTGAAGGTGTTCCTGAGCCAGGATATGGGTTGGGGGTGGGTAGATGGCAGGACAGTGCAAGGATGAAGAGAATCAGAAAATCACCAATAAGAGAATCCAGGGCTTTCTATTCTAAACTAAGGGCCCGGGCCGATCAATGTCATGTGCATTGCTGACACGTCCCTTCTTCAGAGGGTGGGAAAGTAAGTGGAAAGATATTGGTGTGGGCATCAGAAGATCTTTGGCATGTTTATTTACTTTGAACCTCCATTTTCTCATCTATAGAAGCCTCCTGGGTAGATCAAATGAAAAAATATACAAATTTAAATTTGAGCTGTTACTCTTTTGACATTCAAAGCGGCTTCTGGCATTTCTCTTCTGTGGCTTCTCCTCCATCGAATATATTTTTCTTGTTTGTCCTTGCTCTCTGGACACAGGAATTATATTTACTAGTGAAAAGAATATCTGCAGATCCCTGTGCTGTTGGTGTTTCTTCCTGAAATTCTTAAGTAAATAATCATGGGTTCAGCTATAAAATTGTTCTTGACAACATTATTTATCAGAGCTGGAAACCAGATGTAATCTAGACATCTAGCTATAGAGGACTAAATAAAATATAAAACATCCATATAATAAAACATCATTCAGTACAAATTTCAGTCAACTTGGGAAGTAAAAAAATGATACCTGCTTGCATTTATTTAATTGTTAGAAAATTGCTGAGCATCTTTCTGTTTATTGGCTCTGTGTGTGTGTGTGTGTGTTGTTTGTTTGTTTGTTTTAGTGTGCAAATATCTCCAAAGACAAGGAAGTCAGTATGAATTTCATCACCCAATAAATACAGTTTTGAGGGTGGAAATTGGTGCTATTAATAATAGTACAGGAAAACATGCAATATACTGATCACCAGGGCAACATTAGGGACGTAGGTGACCCTTACACACTAAGACTTTCCACTTTCTTCTTCTGTGTTCCTTATTCTTCTCAAGGGTCAACGTAGAAAATTAAAAAAAAAAACACACACACACACCACAATTGTAATGACTTTAGATTCACAGAGTTGCAAAGATAATACAGATAATTGCAAAGAAGTTGCAAAGACAATACAGAGAATTCTCATATACCCCTCACCCAGTTTCCACTGATGCTAACCGTCTATTATTATCATGGTATATTTGTCAAAACTAAGAAACTAACACTAGTGTGCCACTATTAGCAGATCTCAAATGGTTATCAAATTTTGCGAGTTTTTTTGTTTTGTTTTGTTTTGTTTTGTTTTCAATAATGACCTTTCTCTCCTCCAGGATCCAATCCAGGACACCACATCACACTTAGTCATCATGTTGCCCTCATCCTTTATGGTTTGTGATTTTTTTTCACCCTGTTCTTCATGATCATTATAGTGCCAGGTAATTTGGGTTTATCTGCTGTTTTTCCCATGATTAGACCGGGGCATGGATTTGGGGGAAGAATATGAGAAAGGTGAGGTCCCTTTCCCATCATGTATTAGGGGGTACACGCTATTGACCTTCTCACTGGTGAGGTTAACCTTGATCAGCCAGTTAAGGCAGAGTTTGCCAGGTTTTTCCACCGGGAAGTTGTATCACTTTTTAAAATGGAATTTCAGCTCAGTGAGAGAAAACAGATTGTGTTTGGGTTGATGTTTCTTTGATTTGCAAAATGTCAGTTCCATAGCCCCAGAGGGAAGACTCGAGGCTAACTATTCCTTTAGAGCCCAAATTCCTTCCCTGATAGTTATAGCCTATGACTTCTGAAGTGTAACCTAGCCTCCAAAAGGTGGTTCTATCAAAGGCTTAGGAAGAAAAGGCTGCACATAGGGGCTGATCTGGGACGTATGGGCAGGTCCAGACCAAGAGTTCCATTATTATATAGCTCAAATATAATCCAGACTTAATTTTCTTAAAAAACAAACAAACAAACAAAAAACCCTCTCACCATCGCGAGAGTCACTCCAAGGTGGAGGTTGGGGGAAGAATAAGAACATCCGCCCTGGGTGCAAGCAATAGAAGGTGCATTTTCTTTTCTTCTTCTTTTTTTAAAGAATAATTATTCATCTATTTGAGAGAGAGAGAGCAGAGTGAGCAAGGGAGAACACGAGTGGGGGGAAGGGTCAGAGGGAGAGGTAGAAGCAGACTCTCTGCTGAGCAAGGAGCCCAATGCAGGATGCAATCCCCTGAGCTGAAGGCAGACGCTTCACCAACTGAGCCACCCAGGTGCCCCTAGAAAGTGCATTTTCTATAAACAATTAAAAACAATAATGAAACTCACCCTAAGTCAATCTGCTCTTTTATTATCACCATGGACTGCCAATTCTAAACAACATATATGACATAATACTGGTCCTCACGGTGTAGACAGCTTCTACCACCGTCTCCTTCAGCACGTCACTGACCATTACCGATTAAGAAGACTTTGGATGGAGCACTTTGGCAATTGTTAAGTCATCTCACTTGCATAATGGTTAAATGCCTGAGTTTGTCCAGTGTCTGCCATCTCTTAGTTTTGTGACTTTCATATGTTACTTATCCTAAATAATTCCTCATCAGTAAAGGGGAGCTAATTTAATATGATTATTGTGAGGAAGAAGTGAATTAATTTGTGGGAAGGGTTTAATGCATATGGTAGAATTCAACATTTTAAGAAATAATACTCCATCAGCCACTTACTCCTGGCAGTTATACTGGAATATGTCAGCTTTGAGGTTAGGAAATCTTTGTTAGTCTTAATGCTCTCTGGCCTCCAAAATGCTTTTGGCTTTCAAAAGTGCATATCATACTCCCAGGAGGCAATGGAATTCTGGGCAAAATTGCCTGGGAAGTTTGGTTCTCTGGGTCTTCTGGTCCAGCCCCAAGATGTCTAGCTTCCTAAAAAGATTAAATTTACTGAAGGTCTTTCAAAAACACAGAGGCACAGGAAATGTGAAGCACAAGGAGCCCCTGGGGTTAGGAGATAACTCCCTAAGGAAGACTCCTACAGGGATGAGTGCTGAGGCCAAGCCTGAGGTCAGGGAGAGCTCTTTCATGGCCTAGGGGGCTGGGGTTTGTATCCAGACCACACTCCGTTTCTTTTATTTTCATCTTCATCATTCTCATTTGTGATTCTAAGCACATTGCATGAGCTGAGTCACCCAAAGCTTAGAGACCATCAATCCACCTTTAGCATGGACCAAAGGATCTGGAAGGTTGACGGTCAACAGCGTTTCTAAGGCTAACCAAGTTCAGAGGCTAATAGTGCACAGACTAGGGACAGTTGAGCAAATCTATCTAATGGAGTAAATGGTACAAACCCCCGAATCTTTTCATCTTCATCCCGCCATGAACTGGAGCCCCACGATCATGGGTCAAGTGCTAATACAGATTTAGACTGAAAAGCTCATGGAGGTCACTTGCCTTTCCATTCCTTATTCTTGTCACCATTGACCGTATCTCCACAGAACCCCTTGCACTGCTGGAGCTGTTAAGACCACCACTGGGCTCCCCTAAAGTGAGAACCCTCCTAGATCATCAGCAATAGTCCCCTGAAATGAACCAGTCCTTCCGAAAACCAGTATATTTTGGAGTCTGCGGTGAATCCCCTGTGGCCTATTCACTCCTGTGAGGACCTTTCCCTCCCAGGGAAACACTACTCTGGGATTAGTACTTGAAAAGATGACTTAGCACTTGGTCATTCTAGATAGTCACAGAATTTTTACCACATAAATTGGAAGAATTTTCAAATGGAAAGATACATTGGTCTTCTCTGAGTGAATTTTGGGATCAGTGATTATAGATCCCTGTAAGCTTTCTATTTAACCCATTTTATTTTATTTTTTTTTTCTGACTTGCTGCCACATGGAGTCTATGAGATTAGGACACCTTATCTAGTAACTTCCATGTAGAAATGAAAAATTGTTCAAAGAATAAGTCAGTATACGTGGCACCCACCTTTTTGGATCTCTATTGAATTTGGAGCCCTATGCCTTTTGGTAACTTAGTTTTGTGACTTTAGCAGGCACACTGAGGCTCTTTTGTGAGAAAAATCCTTAAATCCCTGTTTAAATTGGATGAAAAGGAGGTAAAAAATTACATCTAATCTCTCTCTGTGTCAATGTTTAAGAAATGTACTGTTGTTTATCTACTTTTGCTTTAACATACTTTGCTACCCAATTATCTTGGCCATCAGGCATCTTAGTAAAACAAATAGAAAAATTCCAAGAAATGAATAATTCCAATTTTATTGTTACATGGTCTGGTCTGGTGTCTCTGTTGGAGATACACAGGGAATACAGGAAGAGGGGACAAGGAAAGAAACAACCCAGAAAAAATAAGAAGCAAAAAATAAATTCTCATATGTAGACGGAGAAATAAAAGAAAATAAATTATAAAAGCAGAGGGGAGAGCATGAAGTGGATGGCACTGGGTACATGACTTAATTGTGCACTCACTGTGCTAGAATCTGAAATTTCTCTCCTCTTCGTCACTGATTAAAGGAGTGTCCTTTTCCGGCTGTGGGAGGTCCCTCCCTGCTGCCTGGGTTGCTTGAAATTGGTAAGAGAGTTAGAGCCTCACTATTGCCTGGGGAGGGCATAATGAGGTTGTGTGGCTTAGTGCCCAGCAGACTAAGATCCAAAGCTTTTCCGTTAGCTCACCTGGTGGCTTTGTGCAGCCTAACTTAAAGACCACTCTACTGAGTCAGACCAATAGAGAAAATGCAGTGCACTCCTGTTGAAACTATGAGAAAAGATGCAGAAGTAAGGAAAGTGCTACTTATTGTCAAGCTCAGTCTCCCCATTTGACTCCTGAAATTCACTAGGTTGGAATCAGAGGATTGTTCATGAAAGCATCTTAGTGTTCTTGCTCATCAGAGCTGGTAGAAGAAACTGGCCTAACCTAGTCCTTCTCAAGCTAATTGATCTGTTGGGCTTTTTGTTTTTTGCTTGATGATTAACTTTTCCAAGAGAATTGAAGAAGAAGACTATGTTAAGGCAGATGTGCCTCTTTCCTTCTCAAGGAACATTCCTGGGCAGCTAGCAATGCAAGCAAGAAGCAGGTGATTGCAGTGGTCCAGTGGAAGGGCTTTGGAGTCCACCAATCACCCTTAAAATCTAAATGACCTGGGGCAAGTTATTAATTTGCCCCAGGTCATTTAATTAATTTGATATTTAATTTCAGTATCTTGCTTTTCTCATCCATGAATCAGAATATGGGAAAAATTAGCACTCACCCCAAGGGTTGTTTTGGAAATCAAATGAAATAATGTATATAGGGCTGGAAATGTATTAGCTTTCATGATCACAAATGGGATGCTAAGTTAGAGCTGCTCTTGCCTCCTGGTTTGCAAATACTTCTGCTGAGGTTGAGATTCGACATTTATAACTAGGGTCTGCATCGGCTCACTCGATGGAGGAGAGTTCTGCACCAGGGTACACTTGTGGTCCTCAGGCTGGCTAAAAATGGAGTGTCGACCTCTTTGAGAGGCCCCAATCTTGTTTTTCAGGCACATCTCATTGTGTGGTTTGGTTGCCGCTGGTTAGCAGTGAAAATAGGGCCTATTTCCAATTCAGATAAATACCTTCACATAATAACAGGGTTTAAAAACTGAGCCGGGAGTTTCATATGAGTCAGCAGAGAGTTGTGATATCAAAACTGGCAAAGTAAACTCGGATCATAATAATGGACATCTGAGAACCAACATGAGGGAATGATGCCCGCGCTGTGTTCCTCGCTGGTCAGAATTCCTCTGGAGTATTGTAATTACTTCTGAGCGTTGCACTTTAAAAGGAACATGGACAAACCAGAACAAGCTCAGAAATTTGCAACCAGTGTAGCAAAGAATCTTGGAACTATATAACTAGAAACAGTTGAAGGAAATGGACAGACAAAACCAAAACAGGGAGGCTACCCTTGTCTTCAAGTATTTACAAGGGAGAATAATGAATCACATTTTCCCCTTAAAAAGAGGACCCAGAGGGTTATAAGTAGTCCAGTGGGAAGAGGTTTAACCAACTTTTGGCTTAATGTAAGGAAAGGACAGTCCATGAGGGTAGGGACTTTTTTTGGTTTGTTTGTTTACTGCTTTTCTCTAAGGTCTATAAGAGGGCTTGGGCACTTAGGTGTTACTGAATAAGTATTTGTTGAATGAATGAATAATGGTTTTCAAACTGTAAGAGCTGCTTCAAAATGGAGTGGGCTTCTTCATTCCTGGAATTATCCAGACGTGATCTTTGGTGAGATGGGAGACAGGACATTCAAACACAGAGGCAGTTGGGCTGGGTGACCTTCAGTGTCTATACCAAACTTGAGATGGAATCATTCTATAAGCCATGGGAAGGACCAGTGCCCAGCAAACAAACATGAAGTTTGGTGCCCTTCCAAAGCGGTTTCTTACCCATTTGTTTATCTCCAACACACCCACCCCCCACCCCCACTCCGAGGTTTGGTTATTATGGACTTATGGCTGTCAGGGGGGTTCATTCATTAACTGGATTGTTACGGCCTCTCTGATCTGACAAGGACACAGCTCTCAGCTCTGACTTCCATCATTTTATCCTGCGAGTGTCCCTGAGTGAAATCTGGCAGTCATCACAAACAGGGAAGGAGACACTATTCACTCGGAATTCAGGACTGGTGAGTCCTTCCTTCCTCTGATCATTACCTCTCATCCCCACCACCAGGGAAATAACTGCAGCCCTCCGCTTACCTGTTTGGTCCCACTCTGGGCACACATCCCACCCCCACAACCCACAAACTCTGTCTCTTTTTTTTTTTTTTTCCAGAGCCGGAACCAAATTCCCTGAGCCCCTAACTGGTGTGTAGACTCCAAGTATAAACACAATCCCTGGCATTAATCATGGGTAATAGAAACCAGAGATGAACTGTCACCTAACTGGCTATCCTGTTGCTGAGTCAATGCAACCTTTTAAAAACACACTAAGAAATACACACACAGGCTGGGAACAGAGCATGAAAGAAATTCCAAAGAATATTTTCCTTCACCCCCGCCCCCTTTTTTCTTTTTAATTGTGCAGGAATTCAGTAACCAGAAAAACATAAAGAACTAAAAATAGAACAAGGACTTCTGAGGATTTGCAAGAGAGTAGTGTGTGGAGAAAAAGCTTTTTATTATTTATATGCCATTTGTATAGCAAGAGATGTAACTATTTCAACATGGAAAGTCTACATTGTCCATCTGGCGGCTACCTCCTCACTTCAGTTGCTGCTCTGAGCAACCATGTTGTCAGGTATCTGTTGTAATGGCCAGAGAACTGGTCTTGAAGTTAAAAGATCTGAGTTTAAATTTTACTTATTTCCTTTGTTATATCTGCAACTTGGGGTAAATTATTTACCTTCTTTCTGAGTTTTAGCGAACTCACTTGCAAAATGAGTATCAGAATATCCACTGCACAGGATTTTAACGAAGATTTAATGACGTGATCATCTGTCCAGTCCCAAACCTAAAATACAGCAGGCACTTGAAAAGGGTTCGTTGATCCTATATCTGATGTTAGTTGGGAAACATCTCAGAAACATGAAGCCTGATTTGGCCCAAGAACACAATAGCCACTCTTCACCTGGACCACTTTATAATATACAAATTTACTTGTGTGTGTATATTGTTTATATAATTATTATTGATATAAAATATAAATTATATATAAATATAAAGTTTTTATTATGTCATTTCACACTAATAATAATATTTGCAATGATATGGAATCACTTTATTGGCCATGCTCATACTCCTTACGTTAGGGGTAATAGATGCCCAGCAAGGCATAAAATACAGCATCTAGCCCAATTGATTCAGGATGGATACTTTCTAAAGAGAAGACACTTACAAGATACATACAACTAAAACAAGATGAGCAACAAGGTAAAAATTAGAGGTGACTCACTCACTTTGTATTCATTTAGACATCCATCAGCCACAATCTGCTAAATTATGTTGCGAATTAGTACTTAAGAATTTTTCTCAGTTTCTGTCCAATTCTTAAACCTCATTACTTCCTAGACCATTATCATATTACCTGGTGCGGTAGGATTGATGTAATTTTCCCTTTCCACTGTTATGTGAATAAAGAATAGAAGATAAGTCATTTTCAGAAGCTACCTAATATCTGCTAAGGAGTTAGTCTGAGGATTCAGACAGGTTTTGAGTTATTTTAAAATAGAATGATTTGGGTAAAAATGAAATTAGGTCTGCCTAATAACCTCTACTAAGCTCTAAGCACAGGACCATGAGTGAGAGTGACTCACTAAATGTTGAATGTTAAATGAGTAAACATACTCCATATGGGTAGGCTAACTATTTTATAATTCACCATTCAAAGCAGAACACTTTTGTGTGTGAAAGGAAGAGCTATAATAAATATTCTGGAGCAACATGTATAAATAAGACTGTCATGGAAAATCCAAAACATATGATCACTCTATCTAAAGCAGGCGACCCAGGAGAGCTGTCTGAGGTTCTTGGTATATACTAGGGAGCCAGCTCTCTACAACAAATGGCATTTAACTTGACCCTGGTACTTGCAGCCCAAAGTCTCTTGGAGATTCTTGGTTTAGAATCATGGAAATTACATAATACTGAGTCCAGTGATCATATCTTGCTTTGTGTTGCATTTAGCAGGTACCATGTGCTAAAGAGAGTATTTTGTCAATTATAGTTGATTACATAAATGGTTCTTGTTAACTTGGTCTACATAACTGGAGTGAGTCAAGGATTCTTTTTCTTCTTTCTTTTTTTTCTTTTCTTTCTTTTCTTCTTCCTTCCTTCCTTCCTTCCTTCCTTCCTTCCTTCCTTCCTTCCTTCCTTCCTTTCCTTCCTTCCTTCCTTTTTCTTTCTTTCTTTCTTTCTTTTTTTATCGTGTTATGTTAATCACCATACATTACATCATTAGTTTTTGATGTGTGTTCCATGATTCATTATTTGCATATAACACCCAGTGCTCCATGCAGTATGTGTCCTCTTTAATACCCATCACCGGGCTAACCCATTCCCCCACCGCCCTCCCCTCTAGAACCCTCAGTTTGTTTCTCAGAGTCCATAGTCTCTCATGGTTCATCCCTCCCTCCGATTTCCCCCCTTCATTTTTCCCTTCCTTCTCCTAATGTCCTCCCTGCTATTCCTTATGTTCCACAAATAAGTGAAACCATATGATAATTGACTTTCTCTGTTTGACTTATTTCACTTAGCAGAATCTCCTCCAGTCCCATCCATGTTGATGTAAAAGTTGGGCATTCATCCTTTCTGATGGCTGAGTAATATTCCATTGTATATATGGACCACATCTCCTTTATCCATGCATCTGTTGAAGGGCATCTCGGCTCTTTCCACAGTCTGGCTATTGTGGACATTGCTGCTATGAACATTGGGGTGCATATGGCCCTTCTTTTCACTACATCTGTTCTAAATTGTCATGGCTTTTATGATAATGAAAGCTAATACATTTGAGCACAGCATACATTTCAACCAGTTTTTGAAGAAATTGGTTTCCAGCTTCTGAATCAAACACAGGTTTTCTTAAATAATTTGCATCTTTAATTTCTTTTTTTAGGTCTGTGAAAGTTTAATTGGTGTTCTTATATTTCAGTAAATATAGCTCTTTGTATGTGACTCAAAGTGAACTTCTTTTTCTCAGATTTTATTTATTTATTTGAGAGAGAGAGAGAGAGCATGAGCTGGGGGAGAGGCCTATGGAGAGGGAGAAACAGACTCCCTGTGGAGCAGGGAGCCGGATGCAGGACTCGATCCCAGGACCCTGGGATCATGACCTGAGCTGAAGGCAGATGTTTAACTGACTGAGCCACCCAGGGGCCCCTCAAAGTGAACCGTTTAACGTGGTCTTGTGATATAGTGGAAACATCACAGGAACAGAAAGAACATATTTAGTTTTCATCCAAGTCTGCCATTAAGTTGCTCTTGACTTTGAATGAGTCACTCAAGCTTTCTAGGTCTTCCTCTGTGTGTGTCACTTTCTTTTTCTCTCCCTGTGTCCCTCTTTGTGTCTCTGTGTACACAGGCATCTGTCTACCTATATCTATAGATAAAAACAAACCACACACACACAAAACAACAACAACCACCACCTAACCAATGATCTTGAATACCCCTTCCAGCTCCAAGTGTCTATGGTTAATGCTGAATTTTATGCTGATTCTCTGAGGATCCTGAAGTAGGTGGTAGAATCTCAAGATATATTTAACTAATGTGATAGCCTTCTATTTATAAGAATGTGCCCAAATACACTGTTAATAATAACTGAAATTCCACGTCTAGAATTCTCCCTTAATGAAATAATCCTAAATTTGAAAACAAAACCACAATATTTTGCCCAAAGATGTCTATTGCAGTATTATATAGATTGTGAAAACTATCACTTACTTAAAAGATTCAGCTAGGTCAGGGGTTCAATAATTTATGAACATTTACATGGTGTTTTTTTCCTAGCCATAAAAATTGTGTTTTTGAAAATTATGTACTTGTATGAAAAATATTTTTGATGCAATAAGAAAAAAACATAGGCGGGAAATAAATATCAAATTGGTAATTTGGTTTAAAATAAATTATGTATTGGGAAAAGACAGGAAGGAAATACAATACAGTATATAATGAGTATATTTAGATGACTAAAACTGCAGGTGATTAACAGTAAAAAATGGCAAAAGATGTCTTTATTTTAAATAGTCCTTTTCCTTTATGTGATGAGTCTGATGTTTACTCTTCCTTCCTCCTCTTTGTAGTTCTCCTTTCCTCCCCTCCCTCCTCCCCCCCATTTCCTTAACATGGCAGTAGGCATCTTTACCTTTTGCTGCCTGGCATCAGTTAAAGTCTAGAAAGATTTGAAATTGCAAAAAAGTATTTTGTAAATCCACCTCAGTAGGCTAAAATTTTATTGAACTTTTTACAAATGGGTCTTCTACATTTCATCACATTTGTTTCAAAATCAATTGGAAATCTTCAATCAAGAAAATCCAGTGTTTGAGAAGTCAAAAGAGGTCATCTTTTGTAGCTTTTAGAGAATTTCAATTATTGAAACTAAAGCTTGTATAGAAGACCATATTACAGAAATACATTAAAATGTATTGCTATGAAAGCAAGAGAGGAAACAAATGTAATGATTGATGAGAATTTAAATAAGGTGCAAAGTTTAATTCTGAAATTCCATAATTGTTCATTTTGAGAAAAATATTTTAATATGGGCCCTATTTTTTATTGGATAAATTTATATCCTGTAGTGGAATAGAATTCTATTGAGGTGTCTTAAAATTTGCCACATCCAAATTTGGCAAAACTTAGAAAATAAATACTAAGACACAGCTTATTTAAGAAAGTTTAGGTTGAAAAATATAATTTTTATGTTTTTCTCAAAATTTTTAAGTTTATATATGACCAAAATGTTATTTTAGCACAAGAATTTTCCGAAGGACCCTTCCAAGGAAATAATTGTGCGCTACCTAACTAACTGTTAAGCTGGTGTGATGTCTGATTGATATTCAGCGGGCACAAAGCTAACCATGTGGACATTTTGATTTTGTTGGCCTTCAGTTCTGATTGCTTGGAATCTGTGCTGATTGGTTGGTGACTATTTGAATATTACCCCTGCTTTTTTTCAAAGTGAGAAGTTTGTCCCTCTACTCATATCATTTGTTGAAGGAACACCTGACTGAGAGGGTTGTTGAAACCTGGTATTGCATCTTCAAGGCTGGCCACAATGAGAAACAAAGTGAGAAAGAGCAAGGGTCCTTGATCTCCTTTGCAGGGGAGTGGAGGGGGCCAGTATCATGTTTATCTATGGCGACTCCATGATCCTTGCTTCATTGGTTGAGCTGAACTTAAATATTCTGTTCTATTCCTTACTCATATTTTTTTAAATTCATAACTTTCTTTTAGTTTTTTTTTCTTAATTTAATTTAACTTAATTTTTTATTGGCACATAGTTGATACACAATGTTCTCCTAGTTTCTGGTGTCCAACATAGTGAGCTGACAACTCTACATGTTATGTATGCTATGCTTTTAGTTTATTGTTTAAAGTCTGCAATTCAGTGTTTTGTAGTATTATTCAGAGTTGTGCAACCATCACCTCAATCCATTTTAAAGCATTTTATCACTCCCAGAAGAAATCCTGTGCCCATTAGCAGTCACTTCCCAGATTCCCCCACCATCCCTCCCCCTTAGGCTAGGAAGCCACTAGTTTACTTTCTATCTCTACAGACTTGCTTATTGGGGCATTTCATGTATATGGAATCACATGTGGTCTTGTCTGATTGGCTTCTTTCACTTAGCATAACGCTCTCAAAGTCCATCCACGCTGCAGCCTGTTTTCATGTCTGCATAATATTCCATTCTCCAGCTATACCACATTCTGTGTGTCTATTCTTCAGTTGAGGAGACACTTAGGTTTGTTTCTACTTTTTGGTTATTATGAATACCACTTCTGTGAATATTCTTGTACAAGTTTTTGTGTTAACACGCACTTTCATTTCTCTAGTGATATATCTATATCTAGAATTTCTGGATCCCTTGCTAACTATGTTTAAAGTTTGAGAAATTGTCAGTTTCTCAAAGTAGCTATAGATTTATATCCTCATCAACCATGGATAAGGATTCCAACTTATCTACATTCTCACCAACACTTGTTACTATTTGTATTTTTGACTCTAGCCGTTTTCTTGGGTGTGGAGTAGTATCTCATTGTGGTTGTGATTTGCATTTCCCTGATGGGTTCTGTAGCAAATATTATACTGTTAAAAGCTAAACGGAGGTAAATTAAAATTCTCAAGAGTTATTTGAACAAATATTAGTTTGAATCGGGCAGTACCAGAATGGAAGTGGTTAGGAGCACTCCACCAACAAGAGCTAGGAGAAGGCTTTATAGAGCACATGTGGAAGCAAAGCAAGGAAATCATTTGATTGCCTATAACTGAAGTGGTTGCCTTATTTGGGAAAGCCTAGTTGGCTGTTTGTGTTTGGCTGTTGTTAAATTTCATTTTTTCTGATATATGTGCCTGTATGGGAATTGGCTCTGGTCTAGGTTTTGGTTTGCTTACCTAGATGACCAAGGCACGAGAGCCACCAAGTCTCATGGCTTCCTTATTTAATTACTTCAACAGAACCAATGCAGTCATTTGTTCTGATTAGAGTTAAAAATTATGGAATATTGCAAACATATCAGATGTTCCTAAATGTGGGATTGGATGAACAAGTGACAATAAGAGATGTATTTAAAGTTTAGCTTTAACTTATGGAGGAAGATTTGGTGAGCAGTGTCCTTGACTATACAAGAGGGTAGCGGTCTCTGTTGAGGAAGAGTTGAGTGTAAGGTACTCCCTTGAGACTGGAGCCTTTGCCTGCCAGCTGGCTGATGTCCGTCAGTGATCAGCACATTAGCAGATTGTGCCCAGTCCAACACCTCTGCACTTGCTCCATGGTTTGTTTGTCTAACGGCTCTTCACCAACATGAGAAAGAGGATCACATCTCCCTTGAACGGGCATCCATCTTTTAGTTCCCAAGATGACGTTTGCTTGCTCTGACCTTGGCATTCTCTCTCACTCAGCCTTTTAATATATCAAATGGGTTGTGTTAAAACCTAGTTTGGGAACAAAAAGTAAGCAAGAGAAAAACGTGTCACTTCGTAAGCCTCAAAACCCATTAATTTAAAGTAACTAGCACATCAGTGAAGACAAATGATAGGACGATGATTCAGAGAGCCCGTGTCCTCATGGCCCCAGTTTCTTAGGTAGTCTTCAATTTTCGTGCATGGTCAAATTACCTGCGAAAATTCTTCTTGAAGGGTGCATGTCTGTGCCCCCAGTGTCCATTGATCTGATTCAGGGCAGAGCCTAAACAACAGTTGTTTGTTTAATAAATTCCATCATTCCCCATGCTGCCGGAATTGAGTAGGAACATGGATAATCAAAAACAGTGAATAACCCAAAGTTGTATCTTTGGCTTCAGAATAAAATATAGACCATTTTTCCTAGACTAGATTTGCTTTTCATGCTGTGTTGTGGGTGTTAGGACACTATGAGAATGATCTTAGGTGGATGGGCTGGCAGGGAGAAACAGTAGGAACACATTCTCTATTGCAAGCCTATAGGAAACAATGCCAACTTGTTAGAGTCAAAGCCTTCAACCTCATCTCCTGCTATTTTTCCACTTATTAATCTATACCCTAGCCACATTGGGATACTTAACATTGATTAAATTTACTTTTTTGTTCTTTATTTCTTTGCATGTGCTGTTCCCTTTGGAAAGTTCTTCTACCAATTTGTCCATTTGATGAATTCATGTTAATTCTTCAAGATTTATTTCAATAGTCCTTCCTGTGAAGCCTTCCCTGACCCCATCTGCTCCCTTAGCCCAAAACTGACCAAATACAAAAACAATTTCTTTTTTCCACATTTACTGAACATTGAACTATATTTTGGACATTTTGCTCCAGAACAATTGTAACATGCCCGTTTCCCTCTTAGCTTTCTTGATATAGTAGAGGGGAAAGAAGCATATACAGATAGTTGCAACGTGAAGTATGCCAAGACTTTGTTGGGGAAACTTAAGGATGTTCTGGGAGGAGATGGGAAGGACACCTCAACTATGGGGAGAAGATGTTGTTGATAGCTTTTGAGTAAATGGATATCTGAGCTGAACCTTGAAGGATGAGTAAAAATTAACTGGAAACAGAGGGTAGGGTAGCAGGCCAATAGAAAAAGGAGAAACAGTGGGCACATCTTGATGGGAGAAGAGACGGCACACTTGTGAAGCTGCTAGTCCTCCATATGGTGGGAGAACAGAGTCGGAAAGCATTTCAGTGGCAGGGCAGCAGGGCGCAGGGCACTTGTGCTGCGAGTTAAATGTGCAGAGGTAGACTAAGATCCTTTCCAAAATAATTCTCAGTTTGCATCCCTTATCTTCTCCTCTCCCAAGGGAAGGGTCTTGTTTCATTCAGGTTTATATTTCAGTGGCTAGTGCAATACAGATTTATGGACAAAACATTTATCGAAGGAGTGAATGAATGAATGAATGAATGCACAGGAAGATGAGCTATATGGGGCCGAGATCACAACGCAGCTGTGAACAGTTTTCATGGAAGAAATATGGATTTTCACAGAGCATCTGGTTGACTTTGAGAAAAGACGTTGATTTTGTTTCTTTCTTTTTTTTTTTTTACTCCCATATCATCCATTTTTATTACCATATATTTCCTAAAGAGAAGGTCTGGCCAGTATCAAAACAAAGCATGCCACTGTGTTTTTAATTACCCTTTTCAAGGCTGCACTGGCAAGGCCAATGCTGCCTCGTCTAACTTGAGCAGCAAACAGAAACATTTAGTCTGCTTTCCTTGAAAGCGCTGAATGGAGCGCATAAAGCTTATATTGATAAGGGTTGAATTTTAGGCTTTATCTTTTAATAGGGGTGATAAGATTCTAATGCCTCAGCCCTCTATACTATCTGGATGCTGATGGTGGGAACAGTCACCAGAGTGATGTGCTGGGCGGTGGTGGGGGCCCTGGGTTAACCTCAGAGAAACACAAATATGAGTGGGTGGAGGGGCCTCTTTCCATGAGAATCTCTCTCCCTCTCTTTCACAGCCTGGCCCACAGATTGGGCCTTTTGCCAGTAAGCAAAGCAATGGATTATTTTTTCCATTGGTCAGAGGAAGTTTTCTTTCTCTTCTTTTTTTTTTCTTTTTTCTTTTTTTTTTCTTCTTTCTTTTTGTGAATGGAGATAAAACCTTTCATTTTAAAAGGGGAACTTCAGGAATTTCATTTTAGCAAAATGCAAGACTGCTCAGATTCCCAGGAAGCATGGAGGAAGGCACAGAGCCTAAGGAAACAAGGATCCTTGGGATCATACAGATGTGGGTGTAAAGCCGGTTTCCAGACCAGCTGTGTGGCCCTTAAAGTTGCTGTCCCTTCGTGAGCCTCAGTTTTCTGGTCCCTAACATGGGGAAACTTTTAAGTAAATGAAATGCGTGCAAGTAAAATGTTTAGAGGACGCTCAGTATTCATTAGTCTTCTTCTTTTGCTTTTGAACGAAGACAAAGGATTACACCCGCTTCCCACCAGTCTTCTGTATATTTGGGAACAAAGTCATGAATACAAATCTAAGAAGCCCCAGGGAAAGCTTTACATACACAACGTCTTATCCTGCCAGCTGATCTCATTCACTTCAACTTACCAAATATTTATTAAGTGTATGCTTGCCTAAAACTGCTTGAGACTGTGGAGTTTACAGTTGGATGACAGATGGTTACTGATGTCTGTCTTCAAGAAGCTCGTCTCTTACTACAGTGACAAAAATGTGTAAGTCGCGCAGGTCAATAGTACAAAGCAGTATGTGCGTGCGTGCGTGCGTGCACGCACGCGCACACATACTTGTGTATGGCGTGTGTGTCATCATGTGCGTAAGTATTTTTAGGAGGTGAGAGATCAGCAAGGGCTAGAGGAATAAAAGGAACTTGTTCATTGTTTTGGCTGGGACAGGAGGGGCTGAGCAAGGAGCAAAACTATCATTCATATAACTGTTCTTCCTTATGGGCCTTGGTTTGGCCAAAGACAGAAGCCTTTGGATTTCACAGATACCCAGTCAATTTCCCTTTTAATACTGCTCAATATTTCTTTAAATGCCAAGAATGTTGGGGCTCTGTGCCTCCGGGTCTGCTTCTTCTTCTGGCTGCAATTCGTTTCTCCAACTATAGAAATCTGACTCATTCTCCCAGTCCCGGCTCAAAGCTTCTCTGTGAAGCCTCTCTCCTTTTGTATATCTATTACCTAATGTAGACATGATACATATTTTAGGAGTGAATGAAGTCAGTCTTATAAATGGGTTTTGAAAGTTGATTTCTGCCAAAAATATTCCGCTGGCCCCCAAACTGTCCTGGGACCTTTAATAATTTGCCAACACCCATCGCTCAGTTCTTCCTATCCTCATCTCCGCCCACGTCCCTTCTTACCAAGGTCAGAGAGCCAAAGCTTCTACAGAAGCATCCAGTCCCCTCTGCTATTCGCTTCCCCCAACTGGCAACCCAACAGTCAGAAGAAAATGCAGAACAGTAGGCATTTTGCAATGCACCAACCCCTCTCAACAAATCCATTGATACCAGGCAGAAAAGGAGTACAGATGTGGGACAGACAGAAATTAAGGAAAGGGGGTGAAGAACATAAAGCGTTAAAATGCTGGAAATCATACCACTTGTCTGTTTCAAGGTGTGACAAGTGAGAATTCACTGTTTGTGCCAACATGACGGCAAACCCAAAGACTGAAAACAGAAAAGAAACAATGCAACCATTCCGCAAATAATTCATTTTGCCAAATTTCTCTTTTGACATGTATAAATTGATTTAAGGGATTTTGTATATCTGTAAATACTATGAAATGATCGTACCATGAGGCACAACTCTATAAATATTCTCTTGGTTTACTCCTTCCTATAATGGGAATGACCTCTAAATTATGAATAATGATCATCTAAACAAAAGTGACTCGTGGTCTGGCAAGGCCCAAAGACCTTGGCAGATGAGTCTTTTAAAATATCCTCCCAAATCAATGAGTTCAACAGGACAAATGAAATTCAGCAGGAGACCACTGGGTCTTCTGGTATTCATAGAGAATATTTGGGAGGCAAACTTTCTAGGGGAACCCACAGATTATGGTTCAAATTCTTGCTCAGTTTCTGATGGAAATCATTTCTCTTCATGGCACGCTCACGTCCCCCACCGAGTCTGGGCTTCCCTGTTTATCCCCATAGACTGTGGGTGGGAAGCTGTGCAGTTTGGGCTTGTGGCAGAAGAGAGATGTGGTAGGCAGTCCTCAGCTCAACATTCCCATGCTTGAATTGCTTTCTCTGGTA